>NC_056729.1:957303416-957450916 GCF_019279795.1 Protopterus annectens
CAATAAAGGTAAATACACCGCTGCATTCCAGACCACCGGCAGGAAAGTACCAGTGGGAGAGATCTGCAAGGTCTACCCTTTAAACATGGATAATGGGATCCCTTGTGGGGCACCAGAAATTCGACATACAGGCGAACCTGTGGTGATCGACATGAGCAGGATGTAGCTGTACACGGAACAGTAGGTTGTGCAAGTGTAATAACACATGGGTTGACAAAACATATGACATGTGTCCCGAGGCGGGGAGAGTGGGCAGTGTGTAGGGTGTGTTCATACCCCAGCTGCGCTCACAGTAAGTATGAGTCATTAGTGCTGTAGAGGGGTGTCAGGTAGGTGAACCATGGGTATGCAATAATGGGACTATGTATGCAGGTGTTGGTTGGCAGAGATGTATTAGGCCCGCCCAGTGGAAGTAATTAATATTCCTATGTGGGCACTGCAGACGCTCATACCTCCCAAACCTGAAGAGCATATCTTCTGGATAGTCCATAAACCACTGGGGGAACACATAGGGAATATATCAGTGGCCTGTACCCGATTATCATGGACGTCCATGATTATGATTCAGAATGTAACACAGTCCTAAATAAACCCTTCCAGAAATAGTGATATTAGGTCAACAGGTGGCGGAATACACAAAATGACTGACAACATATATATATATATATATATATATATATATATATATATATGCACACACACAAAGATATATATAATATATATATATATATATATATATATATATATATATATATATATATATATATATATATATATATATATATATGTTACTGTAGATATACACATGTATATACCTAGGTTACGGTACAGCAATTACGAGTAACATATGTTCAGAATGGGCATATGTTAGTGGGTGGTCCAATCAACTAACGTCTACCTTCCACACCCCCCCCTCCAGCTAGGCTGGTGTGACATACAGACACGCAATAAAGGTAAATACTCCGCTGCTTTCCAGGCCACTGGCAGGAAAGTACCAGTGGGAGAGATCTGATAGGTCTACACTTTAAACAAGGATCATGGTGTCCATTGCAGGACACCAAAACTTAGCAATGTAGGCGAACCAGTAATGGTTGAAGCGACCAGGATGTAGTTGTACCAGAACAGTAGGTTGTCCAAGTCTGATAACAAATGGTTTGAAAAAATGTACGACATGTGTCCCGAGTAGAGGAGAGTGGGCAGTGTGTAGGGGTGTGTTCATACCACAGCTGCGCTCACACTAAGTATGAGTCATGAGTGCTGTAGAGGGGTGTCAGGTAGGGGAATCATGGGTATGCAATAATGGGCCTAAGTATGCAGGTGTTGGTTGGCAGAGATGTATTAGGCCTGCCCAGTGGAACTAATTAATATTCCTACATGGGTACAGCAGATGCTCATACCTCCCAAACCTGAAGAGCATATCAACTGGATAGTCCGTAAACCATTGGGGGAACACATAGGGAATTTATCAGTGCCCTATACCCGATTATCATGCACGTCCGTAATTACGAATCAGAATCTAACACAGTCCTAACTAAACCCTTCCAGAACTAGTGATATTAGATGGACAGGTGGCAGAATACACGTAATGACTAATGACAATATATATATATATATATATATATATATATATATATATATATATATATATATACACACACATACATACACACATATACACACAAAGATATATATATATATATATATATATATATATATATATATGTGTATGTATATATATATATATATATATATATATATATATATATATATATATATATATATATATATATATATATATATATATATATATATATATATATATATATATATATATATATATATATATATATATATATAGATATATATATATATATATATATATATATATATATATATATATATATATATATATATGTTACTGTAGATATACACATGTATATACCTAGGTTACTGTACAGTAATTATGCGTAACATATGTTCAGACGAGGCATATGTTAGTGGGAGGTCCAATCAACTAACGTCTACCTCCCACACCACCCCAACTAGGCCGGTGAGACATACAGACATGCAATAAAGCTAAATACACCACTGCATTCCAGACCACCGGCAGGAAAGTACCAGTGGGAGAGATCTGCAATGTCTACACTTTAAACATGGATCACGGGGTCCCTTGTGGGACGCCAAAAATTTCTCTTATATGCAAACCTATAATGCTTGATGCGACCAGGATGTAGCCATAGACGGAACAGTAGGTTGTGCAAGTCTGATAACACATGGTTTGACAAAACGTACGACATGTGTTCCATGACAGGGAGAGTGTATTGTGTGTAGGGGTGTGTTCATACCCCAGCTGCGCTCACAGTAAGTATTAGTCATGAGTGCTGTAGAGGGGTGTCAGGTAGGTGAATCATGGGTATGCAATAATGGGCCTAAGTATGCCGGTGTTGGTTGGCAGAGATTCATAAGGCCTGCCCCGTGGAAGTAATTAATATTCCTATGTGGGCATAGCAGACACCCATACCTCCCAAACCTGAAGAGCACATCTACTGGATAGTCTGTAAACCATTGGGGGAACACATAGGGGCTATATCAGTGCCCTGTACCTGATTATCATGGGCGTCCGTGATTATGAATCAGAATCTAACATAGTCCTAACTAAACCCTTCCAGAACTGGTGATATTAGGTGGACAGGTGGCTGAATACACATAATGACTAATTACAACATGCATGAGTCATAAACAGCCTGTACCTCGACAAATGTGAATGAATACATATGCCCTGTGACTGTCAATGTGTCAGGTTAATAGAACCAATCATCTAAATGTATCCCTGAGGGTGGTATGCAGTGTCCCTAATACAGTGTTCATTCTCCCCATTCGTATGTGAGGTCTGCTAGTGACAGAAAGCGCATATTCCGCTGACCACCATAGGTAGATGATAGCATAATAGTTTGGGGTTGCCACCTGTTCGCCTTTGTGAGGGGCACTCCCCTCTGGGCAGTTGTGTCCTGCAAAATGAATGTTTTAGCATATGGCCTGTGATTTCAGGCAAAGAATTCATATATTGTCTGTAGTGGTTGCATAAAACAATTATGTTGTATCTGAAACACCTAGATGTTATAGGAAACAGTATTAGCAACTATAATGCTACAAGAATAACTTTTACTTATGCAAACCGGTGAAGTAGTCAATTTTCTACTGGCTGTGGATATGTGTTGCCTTGCCAAATCTGACATCTCTACATATAGGTCCTATAGGGCTGCCACCTTTCCAAATGTCCAAAGTGGGACCTTCTCCGTAGAAATGTCAGATGTACCAGGTCAGAACTTACCTAAATCCGTGCATAGTACAGAAATATACGTATTAGCACAAATCAAAGCTTAGTTTAGCAGCAGTCAAGTTGCTTATGCTACTTCACATAAGATATAGAAGTGTCATTTATACAATAACCATTACATGCAACTATTAGAGAAATGTAGAATATAATATTGTCCTGTAATCAGGACTTTTTCTATGCCTAGATTATTCTTGCATGACACATACGCCTAATAAGGGACTGTCCCACGCAAAGTGGGAAAGGTGTTAATCCTAAAGTCTCACGTCGGCCAATATAAAAGGTGGAAAACCTACAATAGGTATGCGGTAGCATGACCCAGCAGACAGATGTGGTTCCCAAAACACATTTACTTCTCTGCATTGCAGAGTATCGGTTCCCATGTATCAGCCAGATGGGAGCAGATTGTATGAGGAACACGCATATAATATGATTAACTCACTGTACAGGCCACCAATTCCGTACAGTCGAATGCCATGCCATCACCTAATGGTCAGCCATACCCGATACTGTAATCATGTAGTTTGATGTAATAGGCATCACAAGGGATCGCGCCCACCCAGCGTGAGTGACAAATGCAAGCACCAATGTCGGTGCACGTGCAAGTGAGGGAGCGAGTGGGTGTAAGCATGTTTGGCTACCAGTATGCAAGTATTGCACTGTTAAAGAAATGTGGAGTCTAAACAAGTATAAGAAGCTGTAACCAGAGGTCAGCAGTGCTTAACACTGTGCAAACCCACGCACAACCGCTCCCAACTGCTGCAATGTGCCTTACCCACTCCATATCCAATGGCCTTGTTCTGGCCACAAACAAAGAACCGTCCTTTGCAAGTGTTGGTAGCATCACCCTGCGCACACAGCTAATCTGAATTACCAATACACCATGGCATATATACAGACAATAAGCAGTGCCACACACATACCATACACCACAGTCATCCAACAGTATAGCAATGTATTGGCAGATATGTCCAGACGACTGGTGTTTGCAGACCTGGCCGTCTTGTGTTTGTGTGTGAGCATGCCCAGTATGACCGTTACGCATGTTGTCGACTGAATTACCGTCATACCTTCATGTGTTTGAGTATGCCCAGTATGGTCAACTGGATCGCATGTGTTACATGTCCAGGCAGTCAGTACTGTGGTGCCCACCCCTGCATTGTACACTGACAGGTGGCATGCTGTGCCTGCAGGGTATTCATTGGTCATGTGGCATTGGCTGTTGGTACATTTCTGCAAAGTGTGGGGGGGACATCCAACTGTATCCACATTCCTACACAGCACTGGGGGGGCACACATGACTGTTACATTTGTATGTTGGAAGGGGGGCACAGCTGACAGTTGTGCACTTTTGCTACTACTGTACTGGTATGTCAGGTACTCCATTTCAGTGTGTGGACCTACCTAATGTGCTGGCTAGAGGCATACCAGTGTACTTTAGATCCTAGCTTTAATTACCAACATATTGGTTTCAGACTTTCTAGCCTTCAGAACCTACATCCAACTGCCTGGCCTGCTGTAGTCGGTCTGTGTGTGTCTGTGGGGGGGTCATCCATTGGGCATATTCAGAGGCTATTGTACAGCATTTGTCTGTATTGGTCTACACCTGTCCAGCTGGTTGAGGCTTGTGTGGGCTGTATGGATGCACATGATGTTCAGCCCATAAGCTGCAGTGGGTTAGGACACCCTGTGTACTACTGGCTACTATTGTGACCCCGGTATGTGCTACAGATGTCATGGTGCCACTATGGACGTACACTGTCTGCTGCCCTAACAGTCAGCCACCAAATTCACTTGCATGCTCACATCCATACCATAGTTACAGATAAAAACACATTCTAATACAACTGCCAATTGGTATGTTGATTGATTTACACTGAGGGTGTGCCAGACCGGAGGATGGTGCTGGAGGGATGCCTATGTTGGATGCACACAGTGGACTTCCTATACATGGCTGAGCACAGGTAATGTCATGTTTGGCATCCCTTTTACTGTCTGTGCGAGTCAGAGGGGGTGAAATTCCCTGGGTACCTACTGTGTCAGTGCATATGCTATGCATTACCCCTTTGCCAAGGGCAGGTTATACTGGGCACACCTCCTTTCGCCTACTGGGTCCAGCTCAGGTAGTTCCTCCTCTGAGTCACACTGTGCCTGTACAGGCCTTAGCATTGGTGGGGGGCTGTGTGGCCCTGCCCCATGCTGTTCCTGCTGCAACTGTTCCCACAGGATCATATTGTGTAGCATAGCACATACCATAGCAATTTGGGTGTATGTAGCTGGTGAATACTGCAAGGCTCCACCGGATGTGTCCAGACACTGGAACCATGACCTGAGCATCCCAAACACACGCTCAATTATATGTCTTGCCTGTGCATGTGCCTCATTATGGCGTAGTTGTTCAGGTGTGTGTGCATTGCTGATGGGTGTCATCAGCCACGGCTCCAGTAGTTACCCAGCATCCCCGACTAGGTGACTGTAGGGGATGTCGATATTGGCAAAGGTGTGGTACAGCTGCATCAGATACCATATATCAGAATAGTCATAGCTTCTAGGGCAGCCAGCACACACAGTCAGTATAATGCCCTGGGCATTGCATACAACCTGGCAGTTGATGGAGGGGATGCCCCTGTGGTTAATGTAGGCCCTACCCCACTCACCGGGTGGTGCTTTGATGCGTACGTGCCTGCAGGCTATAGCACCCACTACTCCAGGGTAGTCTGTCATTTGGTGGAAGAGACGCATATTGCTGGTCAACACCTCACGTGTGTTGAGGACATGTACATGCTCACTGGCATGTGGTGACAGAATCTAGGAACTGGTGCAATACTCTGGATGCAGATGCCTGTGAGATCCCCATGATATTCCCAGTTGTGCTTTGCGAAGTACCTGTGGCTAGTATACTTAGACCTACATTAAACCTTGATATCCAATAGGATGGGTTTCCCTCGGCTTGTTCGATGTGTCAGGTGTGGCTGGCACAGCTCAACAATCTGCTGTAGAAGGTCTCTGTCCACCCCATAGCGCTCCACTATCTCCAGCTCATGTAACCCCTGGTAGGTTACCCTGAGTCTGTAAAGTCTTCTCTGTCTCCTCACTGAGGGTTGTTCTGCAGCATTCACATCCTCACCACCCTCAGTCTCCTGCACATGTTGGTCTATGTTGCCTGCTGCAGCCCTTCTCATTTGGTTGGATTGTTTTGAAAAATGTCCCCGCATGTATACACCAGTGGTGTAGAGTGTGGAAAAAACCCATGTGTATGGTGCTTGCTCACTTTATCGTAGTGTTCTGGGCCGGGCTGGGCCTGTAATCTGCTGATCATGCTAATTATCACCTGTTTGTGCAGCTTGTTCACCTTGACTACTCTCCTACTGCTGTTGTCCCTCCCAATTGCACTAGGCAAATATAGACACACCCCTAGCTTAGGCATGCTAAGGCAGGAGCAATCCCGAGACACAGGGCTCTAATGTACGTACAGTATGCCTGACACCCCCCCATGCTTTCACCTATATTCAAGTCCTGCACCCGACTATCTATACACATACACTCTTGGGATCTGCATCACACCCTGTGGATAAACAGGATTCACTATTTTCAAGCTCATTTGCATAGTATTGTCTTCTAATGCATAGTTACATGACCCATACTGAGCCTCCAAAATAATAACCACTGCTTACTGTCGCGCAGATCCACACACAACTGGTTAAAAACACCTTGCTATCACCGTATTCGATGTCCCTTGTTCTAAGAATATATATCATAACAGCAGTCCACATGACACTAAAGCATTAGACAAGAATGAAAAGGAAACCACATGTGCCTCCTGCATTATGTACTGGTGTTAGTATCAAGGCAAGTGTGTTTCGTTGCGTCACACGCATCAGACAGTATTAAGGGTAAGATTAGGGCTGCTGACATTTACTCACCAGACCTATTGGAGAATGTATGTGTATGTCTTGCCAACCCAGTCTCTTGGGCGACTGTGACATTTATGGACACTATATAGGAAAACAACAAAACACGCTCAACACATCCTGGAGCTAGCCACTCACAGATACCAACACATAGGATATGACTGCCAAACACACACATCTGTCATGCCTTGGAATAGAACACCTACCTGTCTATTCTATCACACTACAGCATTACGCAGTTACAGAACACGCTACCGAGATTTCTGAATCACAGCACTCCCAGAAGCATACTTCTAGGTGGGTGACATCATCAGCAATGGAAAAGACACTGATAAGGATTGTATGGAGAGTGAGCAGTCTAGAAGCATTATTCTGTCCCCAGGCAGATGGAAACACACACACACACACACACACACACACACACACACACACACACTTGGCATGGTTGGGATTAGAACATAGATCTAACTACCTTATCACACTACAGCATTACGCAATTACAGAATGCGCTACCAAGATTACTGGATCACAGCTCTCCCAGAGGCATACTTCTAGGTGGGTGACATCATCAGCAATGGAAAATATGCAGATAGGGATTGTATGGAGTGTGAGCAGTCTAAAGGCATATTACTGTCCCCAGGCAGACGGAGACAAACACATGCCAGTGGTGTGATCAGGGCAACTGCCTATCTACGGACCACTATTACAATGCTACATAGATACAAGATGCACCACAGACACTACACCTTTCAAGACAGTCAATATGACCTTCTAGGAATGCGGACATCAACATGGATGCTGGCAGTTACGATGTACATACCTGTGAACCAATGTGTTCAATGTAGGAATCCATCCTGAAGTAGGGTATGGCCATCTGTTGCCTGGATGACCACTATCACTATACAGGATTACAATGGCCATGCCCATACACATAGAGGCACATAACTGACACAAGGTGTCACAGGTCATGCTCACACACTTAGTAGCACATGTCCGTTTGGAATGCACTATGTGTCTATTTACACAACAGCATACTGGGCATGCTCACACACTTAGTAGCAAAGGGATGTTTTGTATGCACTCTGATTCTAAACATGGAAGGGCACAGTGTGTCGATAGTTGTCATTATTAGCATGAATGCTGCACTACATATATCTGACAACGGTCTTCTACACAACGTCTGCTGCTGTCCATCACCTTAGATGTACCAATCTAAACCTGGCACACTAATGCCACCCGTGGTGATGGCCTGCCAGGAGTGGCTACTTCACCCATATAGTACCATTCATAGATGAATGTCCTGAGACCAGGTTAACACCCTGACACCTAGAGGACAACTGCATTGTATGTGTATGCTAAACAGTGCTAGATGTGTAGCGTTCATAATCACAGCTGCTAATGTAGATCCAACAATGGGGAATACTGACATCTGTGCAGTGAGGAACACCTGGCTGAAGGTTCAGTTGTGCACAATAGAACTATCACCGTATACCTCAGATACAGACATGTGGGCCATAACACCGTTATGGACCGCTCCAGGTGGTGGTGTCCCCATGTACATGAAGGCCACTCACATTTACTGACCAGTACACCCTCAAAAGCCATCACAGATGTGTCAGGTGCAGATCACAGTGTCAAAAGCCACATTCTAGGATGTAGCCCTCAGACATCATCATGTCCTTGGATCAGCAACACACATCCATACATGTGGCAGAACATACATTAGTACAACACCATGTTACCCATGACCAGTGGACTGTACCTAGCTCTACAGCAACTGTGCAGACTACCCATGTACTGACACAGTTCCATCATGTGTTATGCAATGCAATGATACCACTGTTCATAACCAGGTCAGCTATACACATAACAGGGGCTCTGGGTCATATACAGCTGTAACAGATAACTGTTGCTGTGCACCAGTAAACACACTCATGTTTGGATATGACATACATGTACCTGCCATGGATATGTACATGCCCCCCCACACACACAACACATATGTACATAACATAGCTGTTGCTGTCCTTCATGCAGACAGGTGGCTACAGCAATTACACACATGCACATGGAAGGTAGGTCCATGGCTGTTGAATGCTAACAGTACATAAGGTGTGATAGCAATGTTGACTGAGTTAACATTCTGTCTGTACTGGTTACCCATGACAACTGTCATATCATGCAACAGTCCATGTGTCATGTATGTCATCACACATGTCCACCAATTGCAATGCCTACAAACATGGCTAAATGACAGGAATGTAGGACCTACATACATGTACATGTAGTGGTGTGCATTCAGCTACCATGCGTGTGCAGTAGCTGATGTTTGCAGTTGATCTGTGGCTTACTACAACATGCAGTTGCAATGCAGCCCCATCATTGACACCTGTATATGGCGAAATACTGACAGTACAGTAAGATGTACATCAGGTATGGACGGATGTGTATACATAAAGTGGTGGGCCAAATTTACAGATGGATGTTTGCTGAAGACAGCTCACAGGTGTGCCACAAGCCGTCCTACCATAACATGTGCAAACACTAAGCTATGTTTCTATTAATTGAAGGGGAAGAAATACAACCTACATAGCGGTCAGGGTGTCACTGACTGTAAATCACTTGACACCTGTAACACTTAAGACCTCCCATGTGCATATAGCAGCACAATTGTCAAAGGTAGCATCGGTACACATTGTAATGCGGGCAATACTGCTGCATGTCTGTCATACGTATCATAAGATAGCAGGTGTTTGATTCACAGTACTGCCATGTGTGTTTGCTTGTGTGTCCATATATGCCACGTATGGTGGGGAATACATCCCAATTGTTACACACCCCTGTACACTGTTGTAGAGATCTGTACATACTGCAGTGTGGAAAGCAAGACAGGCAGGGGTGGTGTGTGTACCGCACACGTGAGCTATCTGTATGTGCATGACATAGGTGCATTCAATTGTGGATTCCACAGTGTGTGTGTGTGTGTGTGTGTGTGTGTGTGTGTGTGTGTGTGTGTGTGTGTGTGTGTATGTATGGCTGTCTGGTCCATGGAGTGAGGAGGACCCCTAACCCTTCCAGGTGATGCAATCTACTACCCTGTTGATGCCGTCGATCTTAGGCATTACTGACTACCTGTACATGTTCATTCTCTGTGTCGTGTCATGTGGGTGCACAGTACTGTAATGGTGATTACCACATAGGCAGGGTGTCCTCACCTCAACACTATCAAGTGTGTGTGTGGGTTACAGTGGCGTTGACCCCGTGAGTGTGGGCGTGTTACTGTGTCTGAATACATGTGTGCGAATACCTGTGTGTGTGTGTGTGTGTGTGTGTGTGTGTGTGTGTGTGTGTGTATGTGCAGTTGTGTAATCTCATCCTGTAATGTGAATGTGTATTACTGCTACACAGTGAGGCCTCATGCTATCAACTGCCCTCTACCCTTGACATCAGCTAGACTGCTATGTAAACTCCCCACACCATGTAACTGTACCTGTGATGTCACCCAGTATGGATGTCATGTCTCTAGCCACTGTAGCTTAGTACACAGCTCACATGCTCCTGGATCAGTAGATGTGTAGACATCTTTGGAATGTCAGCCTTTCTAACAGTGAGGTTGAAGCTACATATAGCATGCTGGTATTGCCATACATGCCTGTGAGTAGTCCACATTTACGCATGGGAAACTGCAAACACTGGTACTCAACGGCACATGCAATTAGACCTGAAAGAGGGAAGCAGGGCATCATTACCAACATGCTGTTACTGTTGTTACCAAGACACATACTGTGAACAGAAAACAATGCATTCTAAACCTGTACTGCATGATATGTCTGCTGCATGTCAACAGTACACAACAATTGTAATATGCACTTATCTCCCTATTTTGTTCACCCTATGCATCAGACCATTTGAGCATGTCCCTGCACTGATGGTGTGGATGACAGGGATGTGGCACAGGCATCATCATATGCACAGGGTGATAATGTTTGCCAGGGGCTAGGCTGCACCAGAGGATGACATCATGTGTGTGGGTTGGGCCTGTGATCTAATTGGCCATTTGTGGCTGTTATTCATGTGAGTGTTGCGGTACCCCACAGATGTTTCTGGTGTGTGCGTGTATGTGTGCACATAGTTCTGCCATTTGTCTGGCCTACACAGGGGTATTATTGACAGCTCCAAACTGTACAGACCAGGATTTACAGCTCACGGTGTCCAGCCACGGCCACGTGACCTGTGCCTGCCAGGGGTTGCAAGGGCACTACCAGGCAGAGGTATAGATTGGGTACTGTCCGATGACACATGTCCACTGGAACTGTGTCCCCGTTGGGACCATCCAGGGCCATGTTCACGTGGCCTGCTGTGTCCTGGTGTGGACAGCACAGCGCCAGCTGCACTGCTGCTGCTACCGCCACTATGGGAGCAGGCATGTGAGGTAGCTCATTCACGTAGACCTGCACCAGGTGATGTAGCTGGTCTACATCCATGTACCCTAAGCCTCACTCCTACCAGATGTTCCAGCACAGACAGCTCATGCTCACAGATTGTCATGCCACGGTCAAGGATTCCAACCATGTCACCCAATCATCTGTCCCAAACTTCAGCAATCTGCTGTTGAGCATTTGCCAATGCCTGGATGTTGTTGTTTAAAGAATGGATAGCAGCCCTCTGAAGCCTTTGCCCTTCTCTGTTCTGCCAATCAGCACATGCCTGTGCCACCATTACAGTCTGAAACATGAGTCTGGTGACACCAGCTGCTGCGCTCTGCCCTGCAGGGGGATGTTGGCCAGAGGTCCTCCTCTGAGTAGCACTGGCCACATGTCTGTGTGGCACATCTGCAGTCATTTGACTGAACCATGGTGTGAATACATACCTTCCGTAGTCACCACACATTCCTGTTCCAAGCTACCACAAGTTAAGTGTCCTTCCTCTATGGCCACTGGTGATGGAGTATGCGTTGGCACGAGGAATGTGTGCGGGGATGAGGGGGATATAGGTGGAATGGCAACCAATGGCACTGATTCATCCCCTGACAACCCTGCCTGTGCCTCCAGCATATGTTCATCATCACTGCTAGAGACTGTGGGGACACTAACATCAGATGGACCACAGGAAGGTAACACACCTATATCACCTGTGAAGGCAAACAAAGACGCTACATTACAATACAGTCACACCCACACACACACACACACACACACACACACACACACACACACACACACACACACACACACACACACACACAGATACACACACAAAAACACACACACACAAACCATGCATGTGATTTGACAGAAGGCATGCAACATGCATGTGATACTGCAGATGGCATGCAGCTCAAACAATAATAGTGGTAGTTATCATACATCCCTGGGTTACACACAACAGCAAGCATGTGTCATAGCAGAAACCATGCATTTCACACAATCATGGTAATAAGCATGCATCCCTGTGTTACACCATGTGGACCAGCACAGGTTAACAGTACACATGGCTGATGTGAGGCATATGACCTTGACATTAACATGTAGTATGACATGTAATCTGCTGACGTGTGCATTGACATGCATACATGTTTGACACCATGGTGTCCTGACACATGTACAGTGGTGTATTTCGATCACATTGCAGGGTTGTCTGTACGCCCTACAGATAGAATGCACTTTTAGCAGATGTGCATGGCCATTGAAGGGTATTATGAGGCATCTATATTGCTATACAGTGTGAAGTACAGACTCAGTGCCATTGCATGGAATCATGAGGTGTCTCTATTGCTATACAGTGTGCATTACACACACAGTGCATAGCCATGACTGTGTGCATACACAATACATAAATACTGTGGATTGTGACCCACGTCGCTGAGGTGTATTCACACTAAACCATGATGTGTTGTGTGTGACAGGTCACCGAAGGACATACGGATGACACTCCTGCACATCTGCTAACATATCTTAGCTGCCTGGCAACCATGTCCACACATGGTAGACTTGTCAATACACCATGTCCTACATGAAATTTGTGTACCACACACACGAGGTGCATGGCTAACAGTGATGTCCAACAGCAGCAAGGGAAATGTGTTGTATCTGTGGCCTGATGTGGTTGTCTGTGTATGTATGTGGATGCTGTACAGGTGACTACTGTCATGTATGTGGATGCTGTACAGGTGACTATTGTCATGCTGTGACAAAGTTATGATGTTCAACACATCTTATTTGGTCGAATTAAATGACACCTCCACAAGCTGTGCACAGGCTTGTAGGATGTCCAGTGTTCCACATCTGCAATATAACCATTCAACAAAGGCTATAGTTGGACCATGTGTAGCCAATGTACAACAGGGTGTACACACAATCACATCACATCTACTGTGTGTTGCTATGTGTCTTTGGCCATCCACCATGGCCATGTGTGAACATGTGTTGGCCAAATGGTTGTGATGGCCATCTATCTCACATGTCTGTGTTGTCCCATATGACATACACCCATAGCTGTCAGATACTCCACTGTCCACAGGGTTATTCAGACAAAGGGTTGTATGTTTGGTATGTGGGGTATGTTTTATGGGATAGTGAGACAATGTTGCAGCCGGACCACTACATGTCATGGACATGTCAGATGGCACATCACAATGTGTGCACTCATTGTAGGGGCATATTCTACAATGGTGAATCCTGTGGGCTGCCCATACTCCAGCTCACTGTGTAGTACTGTTTGTGTACCCCACATGTGTAGTTCTGATGTATAGTACATATTCCTACATTGAACAACACCACCACCATTGTATGCACAGCTGTCCACACATCTAGCAATGACAGTTTCTGTGGTTTCATGTCAGTGTTTCATTTAGTTTGTAAGTATTGCACATGGGTAGCCAGTGTGATGGGTTAAAGATGGGACCTGTATATTGTGACCGGACCATACATTATGTGTACATGTGTTAACTGTCCACATGGCGAATAGATCTGTACATTAACATGCCTGATACTTATAACTGTCTCACCTGCAATGGCCTGCTGTCTCTGTGAACGCCAGAGGCACCTATATAGGTGTGACACAGCAGTATGATCATTATCCATGACTGTATGACAGCTACAGGGTGCAATGTGCATGTTAACACATTCGCCAGTACAATAGGATAGGATATACTATGGAGTATGCACATGTGTGCATATACAGGGTAGCATACTATAGTATGAGGCATGTGTGTATACATGCCTTGCATATGATGTTACATTACATATTGTACAGTGACACATGCAACTAAATGGGATATAATAGTTATATGTGCAGTAGTGACTTACCAGGCAACTCCAGGCTTGGTGGTTGAGAGACACCCACCTCCACAATGGCAGCTAGGGTTTGTGGATGCTGTTCTGATGGTGTCCTCAGGTTGGCCAGTAGCTCCTCGGTACATGTGAGCAGGGGCTGGGTTGGTGGCCCACCACCTGTTGCACCTTGTTCCCTGGCGATTGCATTCGCATGCTGTTTTGCATGTCTGATCAGGTCCGTGCAGTGTCTGCGCACCTGCTGGTATGAGCAGTTATGGCCACCCACATCATTAACCCTCCTGCAAAGTTCCTGCCACAGGTCATCATGCTGCTGTGCATGCTGTGGCACATGGCTAAACAAGACATCATAGTTGTCTTGGAGGTAAGGTATAAGGGCCTCATCCTCCAAGCGGCTATAAGCTGGGAGCCTTGCTCGAGGCATATCTGGAAGACATAATGATGGAGACAGGTCACAGTATCTCAGAGATGCACAGAGATACAGCTGCACATACATGTGTATTACATTTAGCACATATTATTAAGTTGTCTCTATTCGTATGTATTTGTATGTCTGTTTGGGGCTTTTCCCCTTGGGTCTCCACTGAAAAAGGGTAATTCTTACCCAGCTGGACCAACCCGGTTAACAAATGCAAATAAATAAATAAATAAATAAATATGGACAGTTGTCTTTGCAAATCTTCATGACACTGACACCACTGATATGTTTGTGTCACACACATGTGACACCCAATGGGGATTGGATATTATCACCATATATGATTACATTGCTCATACTCCATGTGAATGCTGTCTTGATGTGAGCATGTCTGTTTGCCTGTACTGGTGTTCTTACCTATCAGCACATGACTGGATGTGTTGACACTAATGCTGTAGACCTTGATGCTGTGTATATGTCACCTATCAACACATGCACTGCCTTAACGGACATGACCTGTGACAATGCAGACATGTACATGGAAGCCTTTTCATACATGTGTTTTCCCATATACATCTACACTGCACTGTACAGCAGTTTAATATCCTGCCACGCATCGCCTGTGTTGCACATGTGATAACACATGGGACATTGGCTAGCCGGATGGTATTTGCAGGGATGGTTATCAACTATAGCATGTATGGTCAAGGTCATTTTGTAGTGTGTATGTCCAGGGCCATGTATGAGCATAGGATGTAAGGTTTTCTAGCTGTATCTGACAGCCATGTTCCCGGCGCCAGGTGAAGCAGTGCCACATAACTGATCCAGACGGTTAATGATACATCTACCATGCGGTCATCACACCATGTCTGACAGAGATGAAATGCACAGCTTTGCTGGACAGGGTTGCATAGTATGGCAGTAGTATGTAACGTGTATGGCACAAGGATCTGTCCAGCATGTGGCGATCCTTGTACTAGGAAGGTGGCTGTCCTTGATGTATGTATTTCAGATCAGGATATGTACGTGTAGCATGTCCAACATCACAGTGTTGGACATGCTATGTAGGGTAGGCAGCATGCTACATAGTGGATATGAGGATTGTGAAGGCTGGTGTCACCCATCCAAGCATGGGCAATACCCCTTAAAGGTGATATGTGATCCAATATTGGTCACTTAAATGATGGGTATGGCTGTACAATGATCTCCATGCTCATGGATGGCACCCTGTCATGACTAGGGTTGCCTCTTATGACTACCTAATAGGCTTAGTGACATCACTAGCTCAGGGAGGTAAACTGCACAGCACCATCCCTTACACACAGTGTCCATTATGTTGACCGCTGCCTAGGTGGTAGTTCATGGGTACAGGGTTATTAACCTAGCTGTGACAATGCAATATGCAGCTGTCAGATTGTGCACATATGTCACGCACCTCACCCACAAAGCCCATTTTGTATGTTGTCCACAATCTATGTGACCGTACAACATCCCAGGCTGCGATTTACACAAACTTCAGAACGAAATGGCTCCCCACTTGGGTGCCAAATTCCCTAATAGCCTTGCATCAGGCATTGTGGCCCCTGAATGGTGCACAGCAACAGTTATCACACTCCACAAAGGTGGCGCTACAATGGACCAGAGGAACTATTGCCCTATACGCCTGACTAGACTGTTCTGCAAGGCTATGGAGCACATCATCATGGATCTCATTCACAAAGACATTGGTGGCCTCCAAACCTTTGATCCCACCCAGTTTGGATTTGTTAGGGCCAGACTATGACTCCTAAACCTGGTGGAGTCCTTTGAGACAGTTACCAAGGCAGTAGATGAGGGTAAGGAGGTCCACACAGCCTACCTTGTCCTCTCAATGGCTTTCAACACTGTTCCCCATTCTGGTATTGTCAACATACACATCCACCTGCACATCAACCCCTACATCACAAGATGTTATGCAGAGTGGCTCACGGACAGGACCCACACAGTGAGGGTAGCATACCCTAGTTCCTACTGTAAAGCAGTTACAATTGGCGTCCCCCAGTCCTCGGTCATAGGGCCCCTCATGTTCGGTATATGCTTCTCTGAGGTACAGGCTAGCACAGAAGGACTTACCCTGAATAGGTTTGCAGATGACTGCAGACTAGGGGCCATGACTGATTCACCAGCTGGTACAGACACCCTCCATAAGGGTGTCACTGGGACAGATACCTGGTGTCAACATGGCCTCAAGCTGCATGCGACAAGGTGCATAGACATCCCCTTTGGATTACACCAATCACCCGCAGACAATCACATAGGTGGTAGTCCCCTACATACATAAGACATAATAAGGGATCTTAGAACACAAGCAGATGGCACCCACTCCTTTGATAACCATATTGCCAAGGTGGCTTGGATATCCTTCTACATGACCACCCTAATCTCTAATGGGTTTGTAGTCAGAACAAAGGCAGCCATTGTACCTCTCTACTCACGACTTATGAAACATGTTAAAGGGTACAACACCCCATTTGGGATGTACCTTACGAGACAACAGCAACGGCTTTAAATACCACAACATTAACACACCAAGAGGATTACTGACCTCCGAAGGACGACGTATGCAGCCCAACTACAGAAACCCCAACTGTACTCATTTGCATACTGCATACTCAGAGGTGATCTCTGCTGAACATACAAGGCCCATGTCCAAAACAATATTGATGGATATGCTCCACATAAGCAACAGCCACTGAGAGCCACATGCTCTGGGATATGTACCTAAATGCAATGATGACAAGGACGTGCTGGAGGGATACATTCCTGAACCAGACATACACCATGCTTTGGAACATGATTCCTATGTTCATCAGGCAGGGACCCTCACTAGCACTCTTCAAGAGATACCTCGATGGGTGGATGGGAGACAGACATGTACGCCAGGGATCACTGCAGTGGCTCTGCTGTACACAGGTGAAGGAAGCAAATGGCTCTGTTGTTCACAGGCACAGGACACTAACCTAGGGAGGTGCCACAAGTGAAAACACTGTAGTTAGGCGTACGAATGGACTTGGCCATACAGCATAGTACCTAACTATGAACCTATGAAGCTATTACATGTCCTTTGTGCATGGATAATTCACTAGCTCTTCCATTTCAATTAGCTATCATGCTGATACACTGTCTGGTAACTACAAGTCATATGTATCCTGTTATTGTGTATTGTACATGTCAGTAGACATACCTGATGTTTGTATAATATAACAGTAATGCTATGTAAAATGTTAGACATATTTACCTACAATACTGTACATTTCACATTTTTGCAACAATATCCCATAATGCAAATCATAATTGCACAGCAGGACCACCTTAGACATGTTATTCTTAGTTATACGCCCATACATATGCCTACTGTTACAGTATATCGACATATACTATCCCCTGTTATGGCACGTACTTGTTGGACAAACCCTGCCACTGACAGTGGCTGGGGTGGAATTGTTGTGTTTAAAGTCCTTATGTAGCATCCCTTGTGGTGTATGAGGTGTTTACCTTGTGGCCCACAGCAGTACACACAATTTCTACAAGCATTACTATGCTCAACAATACATCACTACATAATACCTTTTCCCACTATATGCATTGCATGCACTTTGATTAATACAGAACAAGCACTACATACACTGACATACTGAGTGTTCTACATACCTTCTTAGTAGTCCGGGTTTACAATAATATCAGTCCTATTCCTTTTCTGTTTTAACGGTTTTCTCATATGTACATACGGTTTGAATGTATGACAAGCCATCCTTTTATATATATAGATGCCAGTAACATGTGATATCCTGCCACCAATTGGTGTTCCGGAGTAGATGATTACATGCACATCAGCTGTGCAGCTACTCATTTAGCCAATTACATGGCAATAGTGGGGTATAATTGAATACTCCACTTGGATGTTGTCCCTTTGCTCTACCTTCAAGGAAGACGGCCTGGATGTGTTGTTTGTGATGAATTGCAAGAGCTATATGGAGAGACACAGAGATATTTTAACTTCATGTCCCCCGTGGATTGTGTGTAATGGCTAGAGGATGTAGTTCTACATATGAGTGTAGCTGTTATATCAACCATCTGATACGGGACTATTGCAAACAAAACCTGTAATATTGGCATCTGTTCCATTGTACAACAGCAATGATTTCACATAGGGCCATTATAGTATGTCTCTCACAAGGTATGTTAAGGCTTCTGCAGATGTCATAGAGTGAGTGGATATTTGTGATGTTATTATAGTCTGTATTGCAATTGTTTCAGGTGTGGGGGAGATGTAGGTGGGTGTACATAGCAGATAAATGTGTGTGGGGACTGCATTTATACATATTCCATATGTGTGTATGGGCTCCTTCCCTAATTGAAGACCTATCATTTAGTAGACTAATACTATGGTTATTGCAGGCTTATTCATTAAGCCATTGTTAATTGGTTCCTATATAGCATGCAGGTGATGTTGGTCCTTCAATCCCTTTGGAAATACATCGGTGTGTAATGAAATGTTGCTACATGAAAGCTGTCTCGTGTATTTCTGTCACAGATATTTGCACTCATTGGAGTTGTGTTGGTGACTGACCCTCTTTGGCTTGGGTTGCTACCTTTTCAAATGGTCATAGTGGGACATTTGTGTGACACACATTGGAGTTTAGAGGCCAATATATACCCACGGTCAGTACAAAGTATAGGACTTTACATATATGCCTATATAAAAGCTTATATTCTTGTAGCGGTTTACCTGCTTATCCTGTTTCTTGTTACATGTAGGTATGTTAAATACAGATGACTATTTTATGCAACCATTACATTAACTATGGAACATGCAGAACATCTCGAGATTGTAGGACATTAGAATTTGTACTCATTTTGGTCAGGACACTACCGCACATAGTGTGTTTAGCTCATGTCCATAGCACATATTTGTAATAGTGTATTATAGCAATAACCCATGCCTGGGTGTGGGTAATGGTGAATTTACCCGCGGTTGGTGTGGTTTGTTCACGAAGATGAAGTCCAAGTGACCAAACAAAGACAACCGTGGGTAAATACAGCATTACCCACACCCAGGCGTGGGTTATTGCTAAAATATAGTCTCCATATCCTTTGTTCCTAATGTTCATATAGTCTCCATATCCTTTGTTCATAATGTTCGGTCGTGGTGGAATTTGTGATTGCTATGGTCCATGTTGTGCACATATTTGAAGACTTCAGCTGCTGTATACAGCATACCCACGGATTCAGGAACGCACATACTTCCAACAACCAGATTACCGTTCACAGACTTCCAAACCCAACAATACCGAACACTCAAACTCACAACAGTCAAACTCCCAGAACTAACACAAACACAGAACACACACACACACATTGCTACCCATCACATCCAAACAAACCATCCTACACTACATATGGCCAGGTGGCCATGCCCCATACAAACCCCATGTGGGTGGCTGCACCCCCCACACCACACCTTCTGTAATAATCTACCTCTGAGATAGCACAAACAGACACATGAAGCAAACACGCACGCACGCACACACACACACACACACACACACACACACACACACACACACACACACACACACACACACACACATTACAATCCCACAGAAACACACAACGCACTCAGAACACACACTTACACACACTACAGCAATCAGAAACACACTTAAACACAGTGCCTACCGGGACCGCAGCACCAGAAGCAATAACTAAATGTCCCTTAAGATCGTGATGATAGTACTCGCAGTTCTAGTGTTCTGGTACAGTGGTCTTTCGGTCTTTAAGCCTCGTGATTACGCGTGTAGGTATGCAAAGCATTATTTGCATATATATGTATATCCATATATATTGACATATATCTCTTTATCACCCTTTCTGTCTCTATATTATATATATATAGAGAGAGAGTGAGTGAGAGAGGGAGAGAGAACACACCTTTTGTTTGGTACATGGCGGTGTATACTATTTCCTGAACTCCGCCCTTTTGTGTTTTAAGCTCTCGCAATACACAGCTGCTGTTGGTACATCTCAGGTAGCTTAGTGGTAGGTGATTGTGTACATGGTTGTGTGTTCTACTCTTGGCAGTGGTCGTTTTACCTTTCTGAGCAGGCACTATTAGTACAAGGGTGAATAACGCAGTTTCAGCTGTTCTGGCTAGCTTTGACCATGATCTGCATGATATTCAGCGAAGCTTAGACCTGTTTTGTGCATATACCGTATACCAATAGCTGTTGTGTGTGCAATAGTTGAGGGCTGCCTATGTAGGATTCACACAGTAGACCACCTATACATGACAATTTACAGGTGGTCATGTGTGTGTGCCATCCATTTTACTGTGTGTGCAGGTGGAGAAGTTTGTCAGTCCATATGGGCCTACACTGTCAGTGTATGTGCTATACGTTCCTTCTATGCCAAGGCATGGGCATATTGGGCACACCTCCATCTGCCTACTGGGGCTGGCACAGGGTGTTCGTGGTCTGAATCCCTCTGTGCATGTAATGCCCTTGGCAATTGTGGTGGGCTGTGAGGGCCTTCACCATTATGTCCCTGCTGCAGCTGTTTCCGCAGGATCATATTATGCAGCATGGCACATACTATGAAGATGTGGGCACACATGCCTGGAGAGTACTGCAAGGCTCCACCATACATGTCCAAGCAACGGAACCATGATTTCAGCATCCCAATTACATGTTCTATGATGATTCTGGTTTGTGTGTGTGCCTCATTATGGCATTCTTGCATGGGTGTGTGTGCATTTCTGATGGGAGTTATCATCCACAGCTCCATTGCATAGCCAGCATCCTCCACAAGGTGACCATATGGGATGCCCCCCCGACAAATACCTGGTACAGCTTTGAGGCATGCCAGATGTGGGAGTCATGGTAGCTTCCAGGGCTGCTAGCACACACATCTGTGATAATGCCTTGGGCATTGCGCATGACCTGGCAGTTGATGGAGTGGTATCCCTTGCGGTTTATGTAGTATCTACCATGCTCACTGGGTGGTGACTTGATATGTATGTGCGTGCAGTCTATTGCACCCAGTACCTCTGGGTAGTTTGCCACATGGTGGAAGAGATGCATATTGCTGGCCAACTCGTCATGAGTTCGGGGGAAGTGTATATGCCCATTGGCATGTGATAACATGGCATCCAGGAACTAGTGGAGTACCCTGGATGCTGATGCCTGTGAGATCCCCATGATATCTCCAGTTGGCCTTTGAAAGGTACCTGTGGCTAGTATTCTCAAACTTACACATACCTTTGTGTTCTGGATCTGAGGTGTGGCTGGCACAGCTCAACAATTTGCTGTATGATGTCCCTGTCCACCCTGTAATTCTCTACTATCTCCAGATCATGTAGCCCCTGGCAGGTTACCCTTGGTGTGAACACTCTTCTCCTTCTCCGAGGCCTGAGGTGGTTGTCAGCATCATCCTCCGCACCACCTTCAATCTCCAACACATGATGATGAATTACAGCTATGGCAGCTCCCAACGAGTACATTGTAAAAGTTCCCTGTGTGTTTACACTGATGGTGCAGTGTTTGGGAATACACGAGTGTGTGTGAGGTGCCTTCACACTTTATACTATTGTGCTTTGGACACTGATGATGTCATAGGGTGTGTATGTACAATCAGAGCTGCAGGGTATCTTATTTGTGTGTTTTACTGCAGGTACTGCTATTGTGGTGCCTTTGGTGTTGAATTACATTTAGCTGCCATGGATCATCTCTTGCCCTTGCCTTCACTTTTCATAACGAATCCCCTCCCATTGTCAGGCATGCATCCAGCAGCCTGCTTTCTTGTTTTGTACTTTCCCAACCCAGGATAGTGTTGCAAAATGTTTTCTATAGCCGATCTACTGCAGGTTTGATTTGCTCTGTGGTGACAGTTCTCTTTTCTTTGCAATCCGACACCTCCCCTATTCTGTTCTGCAGGTTGCTACTAGCAGCCTTGTTAGCTACCGTCAATGGCCCACTGTGAGTTAATAGGTGTTAATTACTCAGTTGTACTCCAATTACCCTACTGTGGCATTTCCTTATTGTCTTCCCATAACCTTCCTATTTCAGTTGTGGTGCATGCCGCGCATAGCCGTTTACCGGGATTCGAGCGCGTTGTCATCCATGTACACATGCACGTTCAGTCACCATGTGTGCTCTCAGCTAAGCAAAGCTATGGCTACATACACACCCCTATCCTGCGGCTTTGCTTATTAATGGGCAACCCGGATTTGCAATGCTCCAATGTGCTTACAGCTACGGTGGCACACCCCACTGCTGATGTCATGTAAACCTCCAGGCCACTCCTTGGTGTTGTACTGCTGCACCGTATGGTACATCCTTAGGCTGTCAGGATGTTTGCGATTCATTATTACTTGCCTCATTTGCATGGCATTGACTACTAATTCATATTTACCGCACTGAACACTGTCACAGAACCTTAACAACCCTTGCAGCTTGGTTGTGGTGTAGCATGCATACCATTGACTATTATGGTGAAATCATGATTTGTGTTACATTGCAATTTTATGACATCTGTATATATTTTCCTTGTGTTCCCGTTTGCGCACACATGCCCAGTGGTTGCACTTTGTGTTAGTGTGGCCATGACATTAAATGTTATTTTTTATGTGTTGTGCATGTTTTTTTATGCCATTGGCTGTATATTTAGCCATTGGCATATGTTAACTTTGTAATACATAAGTTTGGTCTGCTTTCATGGCTCCGATGTTCTGTTTGGAAAAATGTAAAACATTTTTTTGGTTTACATTTCTGTATGCTTAAGCTATGCCTGCACCACTTCATGAATCTCTATGTACCTTCATTTGCATGCTGCACTACTGCACATGGGGTGATTAGCATACATGAGCTGAGAGCTGTGCAGATATGGCATACGCTGGTAGTGCACGTGGAATTGGATCATACCTGAATCGCTCGGCAGCCATATTTGGCATTATACCGCCTACGCTACACCTGCACCTGGGGCAAGCTTCATGAATCTCGGGGTTAGCCATTAGAGAACTTTGTACTTTCATGAATGATTCTTTCTCTTTGACCAACATAACACAATAGTAGTCAGAAAATTCATCTATCTGGCCCAATTAGTTTTGAAGGGAATCTCATCTAGACAAAAATAAGTTATTAACCCTCCCTGCTCTGTTATCAGACAAGTTATTCTTTGTCAATTCTTCCATTCACATGTAATTGTCAAAACCCATCACAGAACTCAAACAATCCCTGAGTTTCCTAACTAAAACATCACAGAATTAAAGACCCTTAGCAAATGCAGCAGGACTGCATCCCTGTCAGGATCCTCTTTGTTTTATAAACTCCTCCACAGTGATTTGCATTTAGAATTTATGCCCTCCTTGATTTGCTACACCTTTTCAGAAAAATAGCATGACAAGCTGAAATTTTAATAATAAAAACCTTCACAAAGAAATGCAGGACATACTGGCATGATAAAATCATTCACAAATACATACGCCATCTTTAGCATAAAGAGTATATTTATATTATGCAGATTGATACCCTCACCACCTTTCAGATGAATCCTAGTTAATGACTTGGTAGCCTTAAATTATCTCTGGGACTATCTTGTGTTTCCTTCTTGTGGCAGAAGGAGCAATATGAGTATGGGTGCTATCAAAGTTTTAATAACATTTCAATTGATCTGATCTAATTTGTAGATCCTATGATTCAGTGATCTTAAGTATGGTAGAATTATTTTATTTATTTTATTTTACATTTGTTGACCGGGCTAGTCTAACTGGATACATGTCCATTTTCAGTAGAGGCCCGGGGAGATAAGCTCCAAGACAGAACAATGAAAAAACAACAACATAACAAATAGGTAACATTA
Source organism: Protopterus annectens (assembly GCF_019279795.1). Classification (NCBI taxonomy): domain Eukaryota; kingdom Metazoa; phylum Chordata; order Ceratodontiformes; family Protopteridae; genus Protopterus; species Protopterus annectens. The sequence continues at coordinate 957,328,266 of NC_056729.1, forward strand.
AACAAAAATCATAATTACAATGCATATTACAGGATAACACAGTAAATTTGTCAGTGATGAGTGCAGGCATTATATAGCATACTGGTACACTATGTGGTGTTCTAGAGGGAGATAGAATTGTGGTCAAAAGGAAGGAATCACAGTTTATGAGTAGAAAGGGTAGGTAGAGCAAAGTATGAAGAGACACATAACTAGTCAGGGTTAGTAAAGGGGCATAACGAATGTGTTCTGAGGAACACTTTCAATTTATTTTTGAAGAGTGATAGCGAGGGAAGAGAGGAAAGTTGATTAGGGAGGAGATTCCAGGCTTTTCCAACAGTATTAGAGAAGAGGGAGTCACCAGCCTTGTTGTTTGGTTTAGATGTGCGTACTAGAAGTTTGTGAGAAGACCTTAATTATTTCAGATTTTTGGGGGTGATGGGTGTGGATAGAATAGGAGTTTTGGAAGGTTTGTAAAGAGTGTTGTGGGTTATAGATAGTTGATGGAATTCAATCAGGTTTTATAGTTCCAGCCATCCCAGCTGCTTTATGTTTATGCAATGGTGGGTTCTAAATGGGTTGCCTGTAGCAAATCTGGAATTAGTAGTCAGCAAGTCGAGTATGGTTTAGTTAGGAGGAAGCCATGCTATAAGAGCTACCTGGTAGTGCTACACCACTTTGCATGATATATTTGAAGTACTAAAATTAGGACATTTGTTATTGCTGCATGGTATACTTCATTGCTAGTGATAGACTGAAACATGTCTAAAATCATTTAAGTAAGCAGACATTTTGAGAACAGTTTTAAAAGAGTCAAGATCAGTTTGTATGTAATATGCAATGATTAGGAATCCAAAATCAGGGGCCAAAATTAAGAAAGTATTGGATAAGCAACGCAGGTGGTACAAAGAAAGAGACAGGCACATTGGAAGCTACCTGACATCTACAATGGTCAAGTATTGCAAAGAATTACAGTTTGGTTCACCAGTCAGTGCCTAAAATACTATGCATTCGTAATACAGAAATTATACACCTTACTCTCTATAACACATCGGTTATAAAGGCAAATAGTATCCTTGCTTTAAAGTAGGTGGTGCAGTAATGTTCCATGTTGAAAGATGTCACAATAAACTGGCAATGTTTCATGATGTTATTGATGGTGTTTTTAAATGATGGCATGGTAGAACTTAGGATATAAATAAAGGGGTATTTATTAGCGGTTTTCTACTTTCTTCAGGAATCTGTTACTGGCAGTTGTGCAGTATTATAGTTTATTCTTGTAATTTATGATTGTTTCACTTGCATAGGGTTTTACATAATAAAGTGGAGACAAGTGATACCCTCAGGTATTTGAATGAGATTTTTTTTCACTTAGGGAAACCTGTTGACAAGGAAACATTGCATATTGTTGATAATGTTGATTTTTTTTTCTGGATGTCAAGCATCATAAATTTTGTCTTAAAGAAGCTGATCATAAGTTTTAGTGCTAATAGCTATTTTATAGATTCCTCATGCTGTGAGCCAGTTCTTCATTTATGATTTGAAAAGCATAATGGAATTCCAGAAAACTTATTTTTTATCAGAGAAAGGGTACTTGCTTGATGACAGAATGCTATAGCTGTTCTGTTTGAAATGCTGAAAGAGAACAAACGTGAGTCCAGTTTGCAGCAGCAAAGGTCTCCTATGGGTAGAGGTGCAGTGGAAGAGGATATGAATTAAAGATTACAACTGAAAGCACTTTGGCGGTATTGCTTCAGTGAAACAAGAGTTTTGGTCTCACAGGTGCTCACATGTATGAAAGTGGCCACCAATATTTCTTATGGAGATCACACAGAGCTTTAGTTTGTAGACCATTAGTTTTCAGTTGGATGTGGAACATTTATGTAAAGACAGATATCATCAGTTCTAGAGGCTCTATAAAGGCTACAAGCATCTCTATTATATGTCTTAGAGTCTATTTACTCTTGCTGAGTGTATCTATGAATCTGTTAAAGGAAAAATATACTTTAAAAATGATCAAAACACGGTAGGTTCAGGTTAAGGCACTTTAATCTTGCAGCAAGGAGACAAAAATGTGCTATTACAGAGTTTGTCTAACTAGAAACAGGAAATACTTTTATTTTTATACATTATCTAACAAGACATAGCCTACCAAGCTGACGTAACAAAATACCAGTCTTTTCATTATCATTTGTTGACCATCAGTCCCATGAATTTCTGCTGATTTATCAATTTTTGTGAGAAACTTCCTGAGGAAAACAATGTGGCCTTGATTACCACCAGTTAGATACATGTTATGTTACCCTTCACGGTACTATGGCTAATTCAAGCACAATGCTAACAGTTAATTTCTCTAATAATCCTTTGTCTACTTTATCTCTAAGCTTCTGCAGCTGTACATGTTCTCATGCTTCAAACAGAGCTGACTGTTTAAAATCATTACATTTACAGAATATAGTATTGTTCATTCATTCGTTCCTGACCTAGCAGATAAGCACCTGCTTCTCAAGTACATTTCCAAAAGGCATAAACATGAATATTGCTGTGCTAGCAATTACTAGGTCAGAGGGCATCTTGCAAGTTTCAGAAAGCATACTGCAGTTTTCAAAAAGCATCTTTTTCAGTCTCATATGAAACTCAATTTGTATATAAGACAGTGCATGTAAAATAGAATGAAAAACGTGTTAATTCTTCTGACTATTAATTAGCATTAAGCATACACACATTAATACATATTTTTCTAACATTTCCCTCCTGTTAATATTTTTTAATTCTATTTTCAAAAAAGAATAAACAATTTGCTTCTTTTCCTAACCTCTTCCAATCAGGATTTGCGGTTAAGAAAGTCATTCCGTTTAAAACTTTTATGAAAGTGTTTCACATTCTAACAACTCTTCAAATTCAGTACTTTGATACATAGTCTCAGATACTGATACGTCTATGAATTCTTTTATTAATTTCTTCATGCAGGGGATTCCACAACAAACACAAACTCCTATTAGGAGTAATCCTACCCCAATGGCAATCAGTATGTTCATTAGGATGGAACCTCACCCCCCAAATACATTCTGGAAAAAGTCTGTCAGAGGATTTGGGCCTAGTTTGGTCATGGCCGACACTTGCTGAATCAACTCAAGATGATCGTTAATCTCATGCTGATGACCAGGAATAAACACACAGCATTCTTCTTTGATTAAAGTGCATGTCCCACCCCTCGCCGCCAGGGTGAAGTCAAGAGCCATTCGGTTTTGGAGCACTACAGTTCTCATGGCATTCAATTCATCAGTTATCGGTTCAAGAGCAGAAACAGTTGCATTACTCATTACTTCAAAAAGTTTAGACAGTTTTCACAGCTCCCAAATTGATTTAACTGTGCCATATGCAGGTAATATGCCTGCCCACGATATGACAGCATCACTCAAGTCCATGTGCGCAAGTTTGGTTCCCACATTATGATGGTCTTTCCAGCCTGCTTCAATCTGTCCCACTGAATTCTCAGGTTTTTTAACAGTCTTTTTGGTTACATCTCAGGTATTTTGAATACTTCCCTGAGGTAGAACTGCAGTGTGTTGTATGGCCGGGACGAGGTATCCCAAAAAACAACTGCTAGACCAATTCTCAGGTAACCATTTATATGCTTTTTTACCACACACAAAATAACAGTCCTCTACTTTAGTCGTTACTTTGTTATGAAATGACTGCCCTGCATGAAACATTTTCCTATCTATTACGGATAACTGTTTAAAAAGTACAGGATTACGTTGTACCTGATCAAGAGTCTTATGCATGGATTTAAGAAATGGGTTATAATCTGTACTACAAGATCCACCTAAATTATTTGCTTTTGTATAACATTTATACTGTACAGTGACATTACATTTGCTCCATCCCACTTGGATGGTATCATTTTTGTAAAAACATACAATTCCTTTTTGCGCCACAGGCAAATGCAGTGCTACCTTATCATATGCTTTAATAGCAACTGTGTCAAAAAACAGATTCTCCCAGGTCTTATTGACCCCCAGGGGGATAGCAGCCATCAATAAACCCCGTATGCTGTTGGTATGGCCGTGCAGACCCAGCAGGTCGAAACATTAAAAGTCTCAGCATACACACGTGTAATTGCCTGATAAGTGTTAAAGTTCAGATGCCAGTCTATGTTTGGCCCATCACATTTAATCAGTTCAACTTTTGTGTCAGGAAAAAGCAGTGGCCACAACAAAAAGAACAATGTGATTAGCATAGCTATCAAAATGATCATGCAAGTTTCCTGAGGTTGCTCAATGTCTCTATTCACTCTATACCTGGCCATTGTTTTCTTGTTGTACAACAGTAACAAGGTTTTTGTCCAATTCAAAGTTCTTAACCAGTTTACAGTGTGTCAAATGAATCCAGGAAGCTCGCTCCATGATCTTGACTGCAGTGGGTGTCGACAGTAGTACCTGGTATGGCCCTTCCCACTTCGGAGAACTCCAGTTCTTTTTCTTCACAATCTTCACCCAGACCCAGGTGCCTGGGGCTACTGCTGCTTTTGATTTCGGTTGCTCTTTATCTGAAACAGAATTTAACTGCAAAAGTTTGTTATTCAAAAATTGTCTCATATACCCTGCAAGTGAACTGTCAGCCTCTTGCTCTGCAGATATGAGAGGTTTCCACTGAGGTGTATAATATGCCCTCCCAAACAAAGTTTCAAAAGGAGTCAATCCCTTTGTGTTTGGAACACTTCTCATGCTCAACAGTGCCAGAGGCAAACAGTGCACCCAGTACTTTTGTGTCTCAGTCATCAATTTCCTAAGCTTATTCTTCAACACCCCATTATGCCTCTCTACTAATCCTGCAGATTGGGGGTGGTATGCCCAAAACGATATTCCGAAATAGCGACTAAGTTGTTGCACTGTTTGGTTCATAAAATGTGTACCGTTATCACTATAAATCTTTTCTGGTATGCCAAATCTGGGTATAATTTCTTTAACAAGGACCTTTGCAACAGTAGCTGCATCTGGATTTTTAGTTGGAAAAGCTTCCACCCATTTGGAAAACATATCTATAATGATAAGGCAATACTTTTTATTCTCACATTTATTCAGTTCTATGAAATCCATACAAATAGTATGGAATGGATATGGTGGTGTAGGGAAACTCCCTTGCTTAGGCTTCAATGCCCTTTGTGCATGATGCTTGTTACAAACATGGCATGCTGCACAAAAAATTTTTGTATATTTTGTAAATACATACATTGTAAACACTCGATTCACTAACTGTACCATCCCCCCTGTTGAGACATGGCTCTGCCCATGGCTCAACAAAGCTGCATATCTAAACAAGTTAGATGGCAGAATTGGTTTCTTTTCCTTGGAGATGTACAGTCCCTCTTCAAGAATTGCTCCACGTTTTATCCACTTCTGTTTTTCTACATTTGTAGTAAGTGTCTGCATTGTTTTCAACATTTCTAAATCTAAAATCTCAGAGGGTTGTAATCCCTCACTCAAAAGAAAAACTTCTGAGGCTGAAGCTGCCTGTTTTGCAGCTGTATCAGCTCGCGTATTACCTTTTGAAATTCTATCCTGTTGCTTGGTATGAGCTATGCATTTGCAAATAGCTACTTTTTTTAGGTAACTGAATGGAGTCTAATAAATCTAAAATAAATTGCACATGATTAATTGGTTTACCAGTAGATGTTATCATTCCTCTGTTTTTCCACTGCTGCACAAAAACATGTACAGTAGAAAAAGCATACTGACTGTCAGTAAAAATATTCACTTTCTTATCTTCTGCTAAGGTACATGCCCTTGTCAAGACAATCAATTCTGCTGCTTGTGCAGATAAGTTGTGTGGTAAAGATTTTGCTTCTAAAGTCTTGGTATCAGAAACAACTGCATACACCACTAGAGTCTGTCCTGTAGGACCCCTCCTGCATGAGCCATCCACATAGTATGTCACCTCAGCATCATCCAAGGGAACATCTGTAAGGTCTTGTCTAGGTAATGTCTTTTGCTCAATCTCCTGCAGGCAGCAGTGTGGTTTGCCATCTGCAGGGGTTGGGAGCAAGGTTGACGGATTCAAAGTTGTGCATCATTCAATTGTCATATGAGGTTGGCTCAACAGTATAGTCATACAGGAAAGATGTCTAGCAGGAGAAAGATATGCTACTTTTTCTTGCAGTAAAATAATTGCGACTGCATGAGGCACTCTCAATGTGAGAGGTTGGAACAACACTACTGAGGCCGAAGCTTGCACTGCCATTGCAGCTGCAACTACTGCTTGTACACAGTGGGGCAGGGATCGCGCCACTGGGTCTAACTGTGATGAATAGTAAGCTATGGGGTGTTGTTTGTCCCCATATTGCTGTGTCAACACTGATGTCATATAACCTTGCTTACAGTCTACAGTTTGGAAAAATCACTTATGATAGTTTGGTAATCCTAAAACTAAGGATGATGCTATCAGTTGTTTTAACTTGCAGAAAGCTGCTTCTGCTTCTGGTGTCCACTGTAATAAATCCTGTGCTGCCATTGGCTTTTTGAATATCAAATTAGTCAGTGGAGCGGATTTCAAAGCATAATTTGGTATCCAACTCTGGCAAAAGTTAGTAGTTCCCAGGAAGGACATAATTTCCTTCTTGGTAGTTGGTCTAGGTGCTTGTAATATTGCTGTTTTTCTGTCTTCATCTGATATTCTGCCTTCTTTGGATATTACATATCCCAGGTATTTAACTTGTTTTCTCCAAAGTTGTAGTTTATTTTTATTCACCTTGTGTCCTTGAGTAGCTAAAAATTGTAGGGTGGGGGCTGCCAGCAGAATATCGTCTACATAAAGTAAAATCTGACTACCTTTCGGTGGGATAAATCCCGCCAGGTTGCTTGCCATTTCTTGTGCAAATATTGTTGGACTTTCACAATATCCCTGTGGTAATCTTGTATATGTATACCATTTCCCCTGAAATGTAAATTCAAACCAATGTTGGCTGTCGGGGTGTATCGGTATTGAGAAAAATGCATTACTAATATCTACCACAGAAAAATACTTTTGCTGAGGTTTTAAATCATTCAATAGAATGTGCAGATCTGGCACTGTTGGTGCCCTGGGTATAACTGCATTATTTACAGCTTGTAAATCTTGGACCATACGCCACTCCCCATTTGCTTTCCTAACAGAAAATAAGGGTGTATTGCATGGTGAATCAGGAGATTCTATTAAGACTCCTTCCTTAAGTAAGGCTGCTATTATAGGTTTGATCCCTATCTCTGCATCCTTCCTCAAGGCATACTGCCTTTTCTGAGGTCTAAATGCTGATTTTGGCGTAATTGTAACTGGTCCTGCTGTTTGAATAAGCCCTACATCTGATTTCCCTGTTGACCAGAGAGTCTCTGGTATATTTCGCAAGGCTTTTTCCTCTTCTTCCAATAAGAGTAATACTCAACTATTCTCACTAGCCTGTGAGTGCACAGCTGGGTGTGTCTGTGTTATCCAATTCAATTTCTGCTTCTGTACTCCTTGTTCGGAGAGTTCTAATTCTGTCTGTTTTTCCCACCTTGTGATTTTTTCTCCTAAGTCTGCCCATTTCAAACTTCTATTTTTGGTTAAGCTAACATGTGGCAATCGATTAGATTTGTAAAGTGCTAAAAATTCCTGGGGCAATGAACAGCTTATTACACTGTTTCCTTCTGTGTCCCAGCACAAGTTTTGTAACACTAGCCTGTTTGCATGGTTTTGAAATAATTCCTGTTCGTATTCTTTATCAGGTCCTGGTCTATTACAGTAATATAGAGTACAATGCAACAAATGTTGTTTGTCAGTGTCAAAGGAGGGGGATTTACTGATGGCTACATTCATCAGTTCTTCGGTTACTACCCCTAGACCAGTCGTAACCAAGTCTTGGCTGTACCAATAATATGTCTCACCCTCCTGTCGCACTACAAAAGTATCCATTTGTCACTGTGCTTCCATACCCTGCATGGTTGGAACTACGGCTATGCCAAATATCTGCATTAAGTCTCTGCCCAAGAGATTTACTGGGCATTTTGCAGAAACCACAATTTTACTTTTCTGGGTCATTCCTGAAACGGGGTCTGTTATTGCTATGTCATGGGAGAGTGGCTCCCAAGCTGTCCATTAGCTGCTTTCACTCGTATACAATCTGGTGATTCTGAATCTTCCGGTAATTTGGAAGGATGTATCAGGGTCCGTGAAGCCCCTGAGTCACACAAAAATTTGACTTCCCTCCCCTCTACTAGAAGCGTAACTTCCGGTTTTGTGTCTGCTAAGTAGAGCTCTAAGCTCAATAATGCTAAGTCTAAAATTTCATTTTCGTCAACATCTACAAATTCATGCACATCCTCTACCCCTTCTGTCACATTTGCATTTGCCTTTTCCCATTTATTCTCATTAAGTGATTCCTGACTATCATATAGTCATTCCTCATCCTCCTTATTTTCTGTAGTCACCTTTTTATTTAGCCTGCAATCCCTTGCTAAATGTCCTTTTTTTCCCGCATTTAAAACATTCTCCCTTTTTCTTTCTTTTTTCAAAATCTTCTGATCGTTTATGAGATTGTTTGTTTCCCTGGGCATTTTTCTTACCCTTTCTCCCAGTTTGTACTACAAAAACCTCTGACCCATCTTTTGCTGAAAATACTTGAGTTTTCTTCTTCTTTTTACTATTAAAATGCCTTTCTGCATGTCTTGCATATTCAAGTAATGGCTGCAATCTACTTGTTCGATGATCTACCATGTGCTTTGTAACAAAGCTGCTAATGGGAGTTATACTTCCTTTCAAGAATACATTCTTTAGCTGCTGCTCATACGAGGAATCATGTGTCTGATTTTCTGGTATCTGCATTCCGCAGTGGTTATAAAAACACTCTAATAATCTAGCATAATATCTATCAACCGTTTCGCCTTCTTGTTGAATGCATTGATTAATACAAGTCCAAATCAGCCCTAGGCTTACATTTTTCAGAGATTCGGTCTGTCAGACCCTTTACTCTGCCATCTAATTCTGCATTAATATGTGGGAGTGGTCTAAGCTCCGCGTCACGGGGATTCCAGTCGCCACTGATCATGTGCCAATCTGGACCCACAATTTGTCTAACTACTTTTTCTACTTCCTCTCCATTTAAATGGTAACTTAATCTCATACCCTGTAAATCTTCTAAAAATTTTCTAAAATTCACTTTCGGATGGGGAATTCCCTCCGTGGCTTTCTGGACATCTTCCAGTGTCCACGGTCTATAAACTAAAAGAGTCAGATCCTGTCCTGCCTGTCCTGCCTGAGGATTTGGTACTTCTATATGTGGACATATCTCTTCCTCACTCATAGCTCGTGATTTTCTATTTATTTCATATAATTCAATCTCCCCTCTCAAGTTGCGTGTTCGAGACCTTGTCTCGATAGGATCCCTGACAAACGGTTTTGGTGCTATAGAAACAGCTGGGTATAGCGGAGGTGGATCAGCTTGTCCACTCGCTTCATATTCTGGTAAGGGAAGCGGAGGGGGCAAAGGTGGGGCCGTCGCTATTACCAAGTTATTATCTTCTTTGTCTAAGAACATTGTTTTTGAATATTTAATCTTTTGTTCCCTGCGATTTGCTTCCTCAAGCCACCTATGTACCTGAGGAAATCCTAATTGTCGTTGCTTTTTTAATTGACCTTTTGCGTCTGTTTTAAGTTGCCTGACAAGTTTAATAAGTGCAAGTTTATCTAAATTACCATCAAATTTATACTTATCAACCCATTTTGTATAGTACTTAACATTGTCGGCACGCTGTAATTGCATATATTTCGTGTCTTCAGTTAGGGGCGGGTCTCGGGAACTTTTCGTGCACTGATTTCCCATGTTGCCTTAGCTAAGCTGTAAGTTGTTACGTAACCCTTCTTATCACGTGGTACCACGGTTCTACACCTTTTCACAGTTTATGTAGAATAACTGTCTACCTATTCTGTTTCACTGATCTATGACAAGACAGTAACCTTTTTTTGTCCCTGATCTGCACATGCAAATCTTCCTGACAAAAAAAACAGTTCTGTAACTAGTCCCTGGTCTTAAAACAGAAATAAGGTAAATTCCTCCTTACCTGACCCTCCGTGAGTTGATCCACCGGATCGTTGACTCATCCTCCAATCCCAGATCAGAAACAGTGGCTGGCCTCTTTCAAACGACAATTCAGTCAGAGGTCTTTCAAAACAGAAGAGACGATTTGGCCTCTTCATATGGATGCATGCCACTGGGCCCAATTCTGACCTAGGCCTAGAGCGAGAAGTACTTTCCGGTCCAAAGGACCAAACTGTCAAAGGAAAAATATACTTTAAAAATGATCAAAACATGGTAGGTTCAGGTTAAGGCACTTTAATCTTGCAGCAAGGAGACAAAAACATGCTATTACAGAGTTTGTCTAACTAGAAACAGGAAATACTTTCATTTTTATACATTCTCTAACAAGACATAGCCTACCAAGCTGACGTAACAAAATACCAGTCTTTTCATCATCATTTGTTGACCATCAGTCCCATGAATTTCTGCTGATTTATCAATTTTTTTGAGAAACTTTCTGAGGAAAACAACGTGGCCTTGATTACCACCAGTTAGATACATGTTATGTTACCCTTCAAGGTACTATGACTAATTCAAGCACAATGCTAACAGTTAATTTCTCTAATAATCCTTTGTCTACTTTATCTCTAAGCTTCTGCAGCTGTACATGTTCTCATGCTTCGAACAGAGCTGATTGTTTAAAATCATTACATTTACAGAATATAGTATTGTTCATTCATTCGTTCCTGACCTAGCAGATAAGCACCTGCTTCTCAAGTACATTTCCAAAAGGCATAAACATGAATATTGCTGTGCTAGCTATTACTAGGTCAGAGGGCATCTTGCAAGTTTCAGAAATAATACTGCAGTTTTCAAAAAGCTTCTTTTTCAGTCTCATATGAAACTCAATTTGTATATAACACAGTGCATGTAAAATAGAATGAAAAGCGTGTTGATTCTTCTGACAATTAATTAGCATTAAGCATGCACACATTAATACATATTTTTCTAACAGAATCTCATAGCAAGTTTTTGTCTACCAATGTTTATTTAAGATGGTTTGGTGTTGTCTTCTTAATGAGTAAAATTTTGTCTGGGTAACTATCAACATTTCTCTTCCACTGATATTTTAACAATGCTCTCAATCACAACTACAGTTAGTTTTCATCCCATTTACTTGCTTTTATCACTCTAGGTTGTCCAGCAGCCACTGAAACGAAACAAACTTGATGCAAAACTCAACTCTTAACTGGCGTATCCATAAGTAGAGTGCACCCCCTCTCAGAGAGTGTAAATTTGTATTCAGGCAACTTTTAGAGACCTCAGAAATCTAACTTGCCTTCTAATCTGATCCAGAATGTAATCTACCTGCTTCTTACTCGCAAAGGCCCATATTATCCTGGCTCTCTCAGCATTAACTGGAAAATGTTTTACATATCTGATTAAATGTAAACTTTCTTGGATTTCTCAGCATAACAACAATTTACCTTTTCAATATTTACTGCTTCCTTCTCAGAATTTTGTTAAGAGTTTTAAAGCATTTATTTAATCTTAAAGGAATGAACACTTAGTGGACCAGAAGATTAAAGAAAAACACAAACAGAAAATTATTATTTAAAATTCCTTAATACTTATTGATTTTCTTATGTCATGTTAAATAATGTTTCCTAACACTTTAGCTGTAACTAGCCGGTTTCACAAAATAATAGTTGTCCTTTAGTTGGCACACAAAACTATGGCTGTTTTAGTTTTTAAAAGCCAGACACTGTTTCTTGTTGATGTAAATGTAGTATATTTACTACATAATACAGTGCTTTGTTAGATACTGACAGGGAGGTTACTAGTGGCCAGTTGATATTTTTGATATCGTCTTCTTCTTCTTTCGGCTGCTCCCATTAGGGGTCGCCATAGCAGGGCACCTGTTTCCATTTCTTCCTGTCCTCTGCATCTTCCTCTCTCACACCAACCACCTGCATGTTCTCTCTCACCACATCGATAAACCTTATCTTAGACCTTCCTCTTTTCCTCTTACCTGGCAGCTTCATCCTTAGCATCTTTTTCCCAATATACTCTGCATACCTCCTCAGCACATGTCCAAACCAATGTAATCTTGCCTCTCTGACTTTGTCTCCAAACCTTCCAACCTGGGCTGACCCTCTAATATACTTATTCCTAATCCTGTCCACCCTTGTCACACCCAGTGCAAATCTTAACATTTTTAATTCTGCCATGTCCAGCTCTGACTCCGGCCTTTTTGTCAATGCCACTGTCTCCAACCCTTATAACATATCTGGTCTCAAAACCCTCTTGTAGACCTTCCCTTTCACTCTTATTGGTACTCATCTGTCACAAATCACTCCTGACACTCTTCTCCACCCACTCCATCCAGCCTGTACTCTCTTCTTCACCTCTCTTCCACAGTCACCATTACTCTGAACTGTTTATCCCAAGTTTTTAAACTCATCCACTCTCGCCACCTCTACTCCCTGCTATTTTGATATCTATTAGTTTGTAACAGACATATATTTCATATTTCTTTGGGGATATATGTATATTTATGTGTTTTTATATATATGTACATATTATACATGCATAAACATAGACTTGTATATAAACATACCCGTGTATATGAACATACTCATGTATATAAACATACACATTTTACCAGGGAACAGGTTATTAGATGAAGATAATGTGGTATGTTATGATTACATAGAAGCACAGCAGGATTAGCAGTATTATATGGTGAGGAATTGCTCATGGAAGATAGTTAGTCTACAATTGATGATGGAGTGTGGATTGGTTGCTGCTGTGACTGAATAAACGTACAGGACAGTAGAGTATTTGGCTGATGTTGTAGTTAATGGAAGATGGGTAGTAAGAATATATGTTAGATTGGTCACTCTGTAAGATGAAGTCCCCTAAGGTAATGTAATGATTTACATGTATGCTTTGGAAAACAGTGGTAAGTAATGCTTCAGTGTGTTCACTGTGAGATAAAGCAGGAATACATAAGACAGAGGTATGTCATTTTAGGTGGTTGCCTATGATACAACAACTTACAACCCATACTGATCATGATCAGATAGGCTAGGCTGTACTTGTTTTATGTTAGACTTGGCTGAATTTGAGATTACTACTATGCATCTTACAGTATGTGTTAGGACTGCAAAATATTAATATTTTAACTACTACTTACTTATTACTGAAAGCAGAAGGAAAACAGACCCATTGGTAATATTTATGGATGGGCATATTGAAGTGGTGCAGCTCAAAAAGACTGATAAGATGAAATATTGTTAATTCCAGAATGCATCCTTTGTTTAGCTTCCTTCAACAAGGGCAAAACCACCACTTTTTAATATATCAAACAAAAAATCTGTCATTAAATTTAACCCCATGAATATGTGGAAAGTGCCCCTTGTATTGTTCAAACACTGCTTGACTGATGTGCCATTCATACTCAAGCACATTATAAGGTGAAAAATAAATCTATTCTGCACTTAGAAAATTGCAGTTGGCACAAAGTCTGGCCAGCAAGTAATATCCATGTTGCTCATATGTACAGTTCCCAGGTCTACTAGTTATCTTTTCAACAAAACTTAGAATTAGATTTTTGTACCTGGAGAGAAAAAATAAGTAGTATGATTCCCCTTCACAAGAAATGGTGTAAGTCGGTTGCTAGAAATGTCCAAGTTGTCATTTAACCTTGCTGATCAGGAAGATTGAGACAACACAACTAAAGGACAGAAGTGTGTCATATCAGATGCCCAGTATTATTGATATCTGTAAAGTCTCATTTGTTTATCCTTCTTTTCTTGAATATTTGCTACAGGTATCATTGCTGCATGTGCATTGAAAGCCACTCTTTTACGAGCTTTTGTTTGCTTTCAGCTAGAGGGAGAAGAAAAGCACACTGATGTAATCTCAGTGCACTCAGCCTAACATAAACGTAGCAGAAAAAAAGAATGTGTTACAGGAAGAACCGTGAGAGAAGTAACAGAATGTATTCTGAAATGAGAAGTAATGGTGTGAGGACTTAGTAATAAAAGGATATCATTTTCAATACTATCTCAGGAATGTTCCTTTTCCACAGGAGACATACTCATATAGGGACAGTGGGAATGTTAGCATGGATTGTGCACAAAACGCTCATGGTGATAGTTGGGCATAGTGGGAAGCATGCTAAAAAGACAGTAACACTACTAATACTGCAGTGCAACCGATAGTACCCCTCATTAAGGCCTTCCATAGTTGATAAATGCATGCATTACTAGGATTTCTTTAAAGAAAATGTGCTGATAAAGATGCAGTCAGTGAGTACATCTGTAGAATGACCCACAGTCTGAAAGTTAAGGATTCACACGTTGAGCAGTAGTGCAGCTGAATCAAGTTAGGTTAGCTAGCTGATTAGTGAGCAGTACAACTTGCAGCTACGCTTATGCTCATGATGCACATGTAATTGTAAAATTATTTGAATTTCCAGATGCAGTAAACTGTATATAGGTTTTGAAGAAGCATTGAGCTCTGTATAACTCTCAAAGTTTGACTCACGGAGAGAACATTAAATAACATAAATAGAAATAACATAGTAATTGAAATTCCAAACTGTCATTTTGCTAGCATGGCAGCTTGTGAAGGATATTGTAGATTATAACTAGTTGATATTTAAAGCATTATGAGCACTCTGATGTTGTACAGATTTGTTTTTCATAATATGAACAAAGTACATGCTCTGAATTACTATAAAGTACACAATGAATAAAAAGCTTTCCTAGAATAGATATAATTTTCCTATGTTCCAGCTTTTTCAGCAACTACTGAAGTTGCAGCTGTCTAAGTGAAGGAAAATAGAATGGGCTTTTGTTCTTTTGCTGAATAACAGAAGACAGAATAGATGTTCTTTTCAAACATAATAAGTATGGTGGATGCAACAAAGAAAGAAGAAAAGTGATTTCTGCCATCATTTGTTTCTTGCAGCTACTAAGTGCTGTAAGGAAAAAAAACAGTATCAGTACTGAGAAATGTGCAACTGTGCAAAAAAATAATAATAAAATAAAAAACAAGTACATTCTTAAAATGCATATCAGTTCTCTTTTGCACTTAATCATTGATATTCAATGGGTATTGTTGTCATCATGGTGTGTGAGTTATGTATCACTGCAGAGGTCTAAAAAACAGTATAAAAAATACAATAACCCAGCACTCGACCAGCAATTTTCTTTATTCAATCTGGTACCTCAGCAATTCACCTTCATGGATCACAATTCCTTCAAGTTCCAGGCAAATATAAATATGCACTAAATCACAGCTGTTATTAATCAACTAATTCATAGCATATTAAACCTTATGAACATTTAAAGTGACAAACTTATTATAATTAAATAAATACATATTGATATAAATACATATTCAAATAACACTATACATAAACACAAAATATAAAATTAATAAATATTAATTATTATGTACCTAATTCCTGATTCAAGCCAAAAGGCTTTAATGTCTTGAACTTCAAAATCATTCTTGTTTCTAATTCAAGTAATTTAGCCACACTATCACCCCCTCTAGAGAAGAAGGGTTTACCAAGTACACAGAATTTTAAACTACTAGGGGAATCACCATGTAAATCATGAAAATGTTTGGCAATAGGGCTAGCTTCATTATGATTTCTGATATCCTTTCAGTGTTCTAAAACACAAATCCTAACCATACGTTTAGTCTGTCCTATGTACCACACATCCGTACATGAGCAATTCAAGGTATAGACCACCCCCGTCAATCTGCAATTAAAGTAAAACTTAGGAACAAATGTTCTGACGTTAATGATATTCAAATTCTTGACCCTATTACAAATGCTACAATGACCACATGGAAAAGTACCGGAAGGCAAAACATTATTGTTCCCTTCAACAAAATTGTAACTTAACAGTTATTTAAAATGTTTCCCCCTCTTAACAGTGGCTCATTTTTGCCTATAAAAGCCTACTATATAGAATAGATGAAACTTGCCCAATTGTGTACTACTTTACAGCAAACTGATTAGTAAAATTTTGATGAAATTTAGTTGATTATGTAACCTATTCTAAATAAATGCTAGTTACATTAATTATGCATATAAATGTTGAATATGAGGAGACAAATAGTGCAACTAAGTGCTAACACGTACTATGGTCTTACTGACTGAAATCCTCCCCTATTATTATGAAAAATAATTTTTGTGTTGCTATATATGTGTGACAGCAGTAGTATTTCATTCTAAAGCATGCAAGAAAATAAAATGTCAATGATGGTATTCGAATGCTCCTTTTAATATCCATGTTACTCATTTCTAATGATTGTTCTGGGTGGATGTCCTTAACAGTATATAATAGTGTTGTCTCAATCCTGCAATTTATAAATCTATATTGTTTGCCTGCTACAGAAATGTGATCCTATTGATTTTTGCACACTGATTTACATTTTGCAAAGAAGTGCTGAAAAAGGTTACTGATGAAAAAAAAAAAAAAAAAACAACAGAAAGTTCAAAAAATTTCAGAAATGTGAGAAAGTTTGGTATACCACCAAAACATGATTGTATGATAACAAAGTGTACTTCAGAAAGATAGCAATCTGTGTGGACCACTCAATATAATTTACATTTAAAAATTTATAACAGTATTCAAATAACTTACACATGAAAAGTCATAAAATTATTTAATGTAGGATTTTAGATACTAATGATGAAAGGTATTGGTATTGGTATTGGTATTGGTATTGCTTTTTGAATAATGATGGATGATTTGTAAAGTACTGAAAAAACAAGTTTAGACGAGGAGGAGATGAGTGGTAACATATACTGAGCTGTGCAACTCAAGTCGAAGGAGCTCAATGTTGATATGAACAAATTAATCTAGTTAAATGCTTTTAAGCACGAGAGTGATGGAAGATATTTGACATGATTATGACATCTAACAAACAGGAGTATTAGTTGTTAGGCTGCTGGGGTTAATTGAAGTTGATGACACTAATTTTTCTAAGACCGGCAAGTTGTCATTATGGTAGTTAAGCAAGAAGTAGGTGAAATTTGTAACAAAGCATAAAAAGGTCTGGGGAAGTGGGGCCGGATTCAAGGGATGTCAAGGTTCTGAGGAAAACATTTGAGAATGAATGGGGTATTTGAAGCAGAAGAGAGTTTTTTGGGTTAGGCAAAAACAACAATGATGCAATGGGCAGGTGTTTCAAAGACTTTATTAGGCATTGAGAAGATCATTTAATTATGATTGACTTGAAACTGAAATAAAATACAGAGAAAAATATGAGTTATTTTGATTCAGTTTGCCTCAGGTGATGAGACAACGCAGGTTTTGTGTCAACTATGACAATGAGTTTGAAATTTTTTTGTGGCTTAATAACCAGATTATGTTGACAACAGTCAAACAAGTACAACTTCTGGAAGCTATCCAAGAAAGTAATTAGCAAACACTGGAATATACCCTAATTTTTCCTGCTGTATTGAATGTTTATTGGAATAGGGGTTTGTTAGCATTTACAAATGCTGAGGAGGCAATTGTTAACCATGTACTCTGAAATAGCTGCAATGGATTTCATTTGCATCTTTAATATTGAGGATATAGTGATGTCAGTTGAAGCTGACATGAATGCAACATGTAGGGAAATAACAAAGAAATATGAATAAAAGATAGACATTCTTCTGCAACACAGTGGGTGCACAATGATGTAAAAGGATGAACATTTCTATTGACAATGTGTGCACTGGTTATGAACAATTTCTGTATATTTAAAATGATAGGTTTCAGGTATGATAGAGAAATAACTTTATTTGATACAGCTCAGCTGGGACTTTTAAGCACCAGAGCCATAGCTGATTCTTTGCTGTCCTCAACAGTTCTTCTAACTGGTGCCCATCAACATTAAGTTGAGGACAGAAAAAAGTCTTTGACTTTAAATAACAGCAAGCTGAGTGCTCCAGATGTAACAAGCAGTTATCACATAGTAAGGACTCCAGCTCTTCAGCCATGACCACAAGTATATTTCATAAACAAATCCTTGTACTGCATTGTACTCCCACACCATTATACCTGTCAGTCATGCTTACTGACAGCTTTAAGAGCAAGATAAAATGCCTTAACAATGATGCACACAAAAAATAGTTCTTCTCTGAAGTTATAGCAAACTGCTTGCTACAAATGCAACAAGAAGGATGCCACAGTTAAATTACTATACAATAAGTGATTCACCTCCAGCCGTAACCATAAATCATACCTATCAATTGTCCCCTTTTTTGCAGAGTATCCTTGTTTTTTCTTTATATTTTTTTTGCCCTATGCCTAACAAAATTTTGAATTTTCTGGTAAATTACAGAGGATTGCAGTTAATAAGTAATACCAGTCATCCCTCAGAAAATGCATGTTGATGCCAACCATGTTCTTCTATTAACTTTTTAAGTAAAGTAGAGTGATATTTAAAATTTATACTAATTTTGGATATTTGTCCACCAGTTCTTTTTGGCATTGTCTGAAATTCTGCACCACAGAAACTGAGAGGCTTGCTGCAAATGCAGTATTTGCATTTCTTACATGTGTCCCAGCAATACACTCTTGCACTACTTGTATCTGCTTGATTGTGCCCTTCTGACAAATTTCCCTGGGGCAGCTGCCCTCTTCACCCCATAGTAGTTAAGGCTGTGTTAAGCATGTCTCTAACATATATGAGTAAGACACTGAAGTTCTATTTATAATGTATGCAAACACATGATGCATGCATATATTCTGTATAATAAAAGAATAAATATTTTTTTCTTTAGGTTTCTAAATGGTAAGTTTATTATGTGTGTGAGTGGTGATAATTGTTCTTTACCTGTGCACTATTATAAAAAAAATATACATTTGAGGTCTAACAGAAAAATAGTTGTAGAATTTGAAGAATTCCTTTTCACTTGTGCTAAATGAACAATATGGGTTTATCAGTTAGCATGACAGAGAGAAATGCTGATTCAGAGACATAGTGAAGACACACCAAGAAGCACCTCATTAGATACTCATTACCATAACTCTGAATCAAACACTGTGCTGTCAGACCTGACCAAGATAGTGCTCTCCTTGACAGCTCATGTATCAATTCAGTAAAAGGATCTCCCTGCAAGTGTGCACAACTGCATTCAGATACCCATACATGCTAAGAAATGCATAATTGTACCCTCTGGGAAGCTGACTATCCCAGCTTATTATTACCATGTTGATGATATGCCCTTAAGGGTCGACCCAGTGGTCAAAAATATGGGTATGCACATAGACAGTAGCCTGACATTCGACCATCACGTGTGACACAATGGTGAGAAAATCCTTTTATGTTGTGGAACTTATAAACAAGGGCATGGCATCTAGGTCTAAAGAGGCCATTATTGCACTGTACTCTGCCCTTACCAGACCAATCATAGAGTACAATGCTCTTTTCAGTATGTACCTGACCAGGTATCGGCAGTAACTAGAGTGACTTCAAAAGTTCCTTACTAGAAGAATATAAGGCATAACAAACCTGCCTTAAGCAGAGCACCTTAAAGCCCTTTCCCTCTGCTCAGTCTCCTTTAGATTGCTTTGAGATGATATGTGCCTCCCTTACAAGACATTCAAAAACCTAGCACTTAATAATTTCCTGCATATTCATAAGCCAAACAGTACCAGAAATACAAAGTCTAGGAACCTGAATTTTGTCTGTGACTTAAAGATAACCTGTTGGAGAGACAGATATGTGTCCCAGAGACTGTCCCTCCTATGGAACACGCTTCCCATCTCTGTGAACCTGTGTTCATCTTTTAGCCAATTTAAGCACAACTTAGATCAGCAGGTGGGGAATTGGAAATTTACACCTGGCCTGGCACCCATGTCCCTTATGCACAAAGGTTGCCTATAAATGCCTGGGCTATTTGGATACAGGATGTCATTATTCCTTTGTCAAAACTTGGCTAGGCTTAGAAAGGCCCCCTGGGTCATTAGCCTAGTAAAATGTATGAATGTATGAATCTATATACAGACACTATCACACATTCACAGACACACACACACACACACACACACACACACACACACACACACACACACACACACACACACACACATCCACAGGCAAACCTTTATCACACTTGCTCTCACTGAAACACTCATGGGTCTATATTATAAACGCGAAACCTCACATACATAAATACGGAAAAGTCGACACATTGAGTGAACCGCAAAAACACAGAAAGTCCTGAACCACAAAATTCAAAATGTCGAATTGGCATAGTTTGCCAACCCCACTGCCTGCTATGTACTACCTACCCAAACAAAATAAATAATCCACATACATACACTTAACAAAACCCTACTTCTAACCCTAAACTAAAGCTTACATATATTACTATGTATGCATTACCTTAACCCGCACCCTAACCCTAAGGTCTGTAACTATTGCACACTTAGCTTAAGGAGCTATACCAAAGAAGGGCCAACTATGACAATTTGACATTTCGAATTTCGTGCTTCAGGACTTCGGTGTTTTCGCGGTTCGCTCAATATGTGTTGATGTTTCTGTATTCGCACAACTGAGGTTTCGCTGTTGTAATAGGTAACCAACACTCATATACAATCCCATATTTAGACTCCAACACACACACACACACACACACACACACACACACACACACACACACACACACACACACACACACACACACAAATTCAACCTCATTCATGTCCCTAGAGACGCATTCACAGATTTCCAGACAATGACACATTCCCACTCCTTCTGTTCAGCTGCACTTACCTGAACTACAAGTGCCTCCAAAGGAATGAATAAGTGACTGTCATCTTTACAATGTGTTCAATTTTTTTCCTCATAGTATAATTTTTTTTTCTTGCCAAGCAAATTTGGAGCAGCAGATGTTTCAGTATGACAACACATGGCTAATTAGCATTCACCACTCTTATAGGCTGCCAAATTAGCATTCAACTTCACCAGTAAAACTACTTTAAGTACTAAAGCCTTTACAAGGAGAAAAGCTCAATAGCAGAGAAGTCTGTGATCAAAAAATCTTAGAGTAATATTGAAACCGCCAAAGAAAAGGTGCCCATATCAAAGTAAGCTTTTCTGAATTCACCTCTATGTCCTTTAGCTATAGGATAGCAAATTTATAGTAAAGTCATCTGTCATAGGGTGACATTTAAGAAAATGTCTATTAGATGTGAATGGGACAAAAACATCTTAAAAAGTATGTGATCCCAGAATATACGTACATGGTACATGTTCTGAATGACAACAGAATGAGTAAAACCCTGTATAAAGTTTCAAATGGAATAAAATTATTAGGTGCTTGATGGAAGGAGTGTGCAAATTTCATGGAACGTTGCTACAGTCATTGGTACACCTTTAATTTGTATCATAATGCATGTGATCCAAAATCTTTACTCATCAGTGATTGAAGGTCTTTTAAGTATCCCCTTTAGACATTATTATTGCTAAGATATTTACCTTCAAGCCTTGTCTAATTATTGCTGTATTTGCTGTTTTAACTTTTATAGAAAGGGCTTTGTCTCAAAAACGTTTTGTCATATTTAAATGCTTTTTTTAGGAAATTATAAATACAGAAACAAGTACATATGACAAGGACTTCTGTTTATCAAACGTCAAATACAGAGAAGTAGTTGTACTTTAAGATGTTACAAAAAGTTATTCAAAATATAATTTTAATGCCACAACATTAACATGAGTGAAAATCTAGTTGTTACACAACATAGACTGTGTATATTCTTTACATGTTTTTCATTTAATAGTTATATATAGTTATCCTGCAAAGAAAAAATGCATATTGTTTTTACTTTAAACTGAATGTTTTGGAAATGATGTAGTTTGTCAATTTCTAATGACCATTCTGATCTTAATATGATCCTGTCTTCTCCAATCAATTTTGTTATGTTTACTTATACAGTATGAAATTCAAAGTATTGAAATTCTCAACCTTGTGTGATATGTCACATGAGACAATCACACTAAGCTACAAGAAATAATAGCATCTCAGATGATACATGTAAAAACGTTTAACTACAAAACATAAAGTCACAGACAATGTGACTTTTCATGAATAAATTTATTATTTCTGATGTTATGCCAGCACAGTTTATATATATAGTTCTAACATTTATTGAGGCAGCCAATCAAAAGGCATGTAACATATATATGTGTAGTGTGAAATGAATGGCATAAAGTAGAACAGCCTAATGGTTATTTAGGAAGACTGCTGGCACCTACCTAAGCAAGACTATATTTCTGAATGAGTTTGAAAAGTTTAATACCAAATTTGTCAAGAAATTAGATGATGGCACCCAGCTACAAATTGAACTTAGTGATTTAGTTATACAAGGTATGTGCATATCTTCATTATGTATTGTGTATTATTTTATATTTGTCTATACGTTCAGTGGCAGAAAATATATTTTGTAGTGGAAAATATGTATTTGTTTTACTAATGGCATAATTTCAGCATAGTAGAAATATACTTCATACTTGTGCTGCATTTACTACCCAAAAGAGAAGACATATACCCATCTGCTAATGATACC
This sequence comes from Protopterus annectens, assembly GCF_019279795.1. Lineage (NCBI taxonomy): Eukaryota > Metazoa > Chordata > Ceratodontiformes > Protopteridae > Protopterus > Protopterus annectens. Next base: position 957,350,871 of record NC_056729.1, read on the forward strand.
ATACATTTTGTAACATGATAAACTGTAACAGGTAACATGCTTATACAGGACTACATTCCACTTGACACTTACATGCAAGACACAATACTTCAAACATTGATTGACAGTTTTTGTGAAAACTGTATGAAAATGGCATTGGACCTTCTTATGTATACCACAATAAAGACATATATTCTGTCCTTAGGCCTTACTCACAATGCAGTGCTGAAATCTGCTGAGCCACTGTACTCTTGTCATTAGATGGTGCTTGGTTGTTGTTATGTTTTTGTGAAGAAAAATTACTAGTCTGCACACATATATATTTACTTTGAATGCTATGACAACTGAGTACAGATTTGTTGTATATAAGTATTATATCATTAATGTGAAGAACAGTCATATACTAACCTCTTTTAACATTTGAAAAAAACATCTGTTTGAATCTGTATTCAGTATCTGTAGACAGAAAACAATATCTCAATGACCTTGTGAGTGTTCAAATTGCATTTTTCTAAAAACTGTACTTCTCTTCTTATAAACTGTAACTTAGACTTCCATTCTGCTCTTAGCAGGGTCTACGGTATGTATTCCTAGAGATGGAAGCCTAACTATTGCTTTTTTTAAGGAAAAAAAATAAATGAGTATGTTTTACTACTATAGTTTGTGAAAAATGGCTGAGAGGATGACTTTAGAAATGAAATAATGGCCAACTTTCTGCATTCAAAATACATGCCCTGAGGATTAAATGTTCATTAGTGTCTAAAAGCTGTCAGCCATTGCTATTGTCATGTGAGTCAGAGAAGCTTCCCTGGCAAGGCAGGAAAAAGCTACCTGGCTTATAAGTGCAAAGACAGCAGGTTAAGAAAAACAGGATTCAAGTTTTAGTAGCAGTGCCCATATGAAGAGAAACCTGCATAACTAAGGGGACAGATAATGGAAAAAAAAACAGGAGTATTAAAGAATTGTTTTTTGCAACATAATATACATAGCATTTATGGTGAGGTTTAGAGATTCCTTGTGATGCTATGTAAACCTTGTTGTAATCCTTTGAAAGGGATGAATTAATATATTGATTAGAATAACAAAAGGAGGAGGCTTACCATGCAGTTTCATATCCAACTTTTATTCAGAGCAAAATGTAGATCTCAGTTATGAATAAGGATGCACAGATCTGTAGTTAAAACTCTAGAGAACCTTTTTTTTTGGCCTTTATATATTACAAACACAGCAGACAATATTAGAGCAGCTCTGCTTCATATGATTCCACATGGTTTGATTATACAGATACACTTATGAAAGTCGTGAAGGAATGGAAATAGGGTTGAAAGAAGTAAAGCAGTTTCTCTTAAGACTATAATCATGATTGCTCATTCTGTCTTGTCCACTGATGAAGGCAGATAGACATGAAGAGCAAATGAGTGTACAAAATGCAGACACATCTATGAAATTCCTTTCAGTTCCTGGCAAAAGAATATGCACTCAAGCTTTACTATGCTGAATATGAGAAATTTGTTGTAGAAACAATGAAGTTTTTGGATATGGGAGAGAATGTAGTGAGTAAAATCAAGATGATCAGGCCAGTTTACCAAAGAGGACAACATGTCCAAGAAGAGGACCCTCCAAATAGTAGAGATATACAGAAAGACAGCAGATGGATGGGCCATGAATGACAATTGCTAGATACCAGAGAAAGAAAACCACATACACATTGACAGCTATGATAAAAAAGAGGTATTTCCACTTGAATCATCAGACTTTGATGAAGAATGCTGAATTTCATATTACCTTTATCACCTTGATAGACCCACATCTGAAACCTTGAGGGATGGGGAAGAGAAGCCATGAAGAAACCAAAAAGGAAAATGTGATCAAGCAGTTGAAGGAATGAATCATTAAAGAAGGATGAGCATATGCTAGGTAGTCTTTTTTGTTACAGCTGTAAAATCCCAGCTCTGCTAAGAAGATATTGAGATAAGTGGTAAGAGGGCTTAACAAGTAGAAATGCTAACTTATTTTTCCACTCCTGATGCATCAATTAGATTGCTCCATCCTGTTTTCTGAGTATAGGAAAGAGGTAAAAGACACAATGACAAGGGAGTTATAGTGAGGTAAGTGACAGTATTAAAAGGTGAGAGAAGCCCTATAATGGGGGAGTGATATCTGATCATTTATACAAAATTTTTGAAGCCAAAGGAATAGGGCTGCAAAAATAGAGGGCAAAGGAAAATAACAAACGGCAATGAGCAGCAGTTATATCATACCCAGATGGCATGTAGTTGCATCAACTTTAAAGAAAACAATTTCATAAAGGCTCATCCTGACTTCATCAAGTATAAGAGGTGTTATTCTATAATTGAATCTATAAGTGAAGCAAATCATAAAAAGTATAATGCCAAGGCAAGTAGGGTTATTATATGGGAACTAAAGCAGCTGATACATAATAGACAGGGAATGCAGGGTGTGATTCTGTTATGACTTTGTCTTGTACATTTCCAGCATTTGCACTGCTACATATTCTCTGGACCACTGTCTTACAAAGGTTTCAATGATGTCCATAGAGGTCTTTGATCTATGGTTTTCCAGATCAACACTTCTTCACTTTAGGTGTTTTTCCCATCATGACGAAAGGGGATTTGTTTCATATATTCCAAGAAAGACTGGTTTGCACTCTGATAATCTGTGCAAAGATTGCCCAGTTTCAATCTTTTCCATTACTGGGAAACGTCTTGTTAAGTGAGTGAAACAGTTAGAATCTTGACAGATAATGGCAACATTGAGCCTTTCAGACTGGTTGTACAGCTAGATGCGAGACTGCCATCATTAGAATTTTTAATAGTCTCATGGTTGAGAAGGATCAACGTCATTATGCTGCCTTAGTCTTTCTGAATCTCTCTTTGGCATTTGACAGAGTGATACTTCTACTCATTTTGACTATTTGGGGAAGTAATGTAGTATATCTGGTGTTGTCCTAGACTGGTTCATCTCCTACCTCTGTAAGCATGCCTAGAAGGTGGTGTTTGGTGTGCACTCTTCTTCTTCCTATTCCGATCCTCTGGACTGCATGGTGCCACAGATTCCATTTGTGGCTCTGGACTGCGTGGTGCCACAGATTCTATTTGTGGCTCTCTTCACCATTTACATGCTGTTACTGGGAAATGTTATTCATTTGAGAGGATTATGATATCATTGTTACACTAAGGACAACCAGCTTTACATTTCATTTCCAGAGGATTTCTTGTCAGCAATAAACCATCTGGGTACAGACTGTATCCTTAATAGCTCCGGGCATGGAATGCATCCACAACTGGATGGTCAGCAACTGAGTTAAGTTCTGCACATCCAAGACAATGACAATAAAGGCTCCTGCATCTCTTCAGAGCTCCAACATGCTAGCCATGTCCCTCAATATTTTTTGAGGAGTTAAGCCATAGTGTTCTTAATGGTGCATGCTCTAGGGGTGATTAGTGTTATTAGCTTCTCATTTAAGGACTAGATTGCAGTGTTTTGTATTGAATTAAACATTAAAGACATGTTATTTATCAGCAAGCTAAATATTTGCAATATAGAACTCAATGCACATGATACGTCAACTGATTACAGTCACAAGATCCTGGAAAAAAGGGAACCTACAAACCCTAGCTGGTCATCCATTCTATCCCATCCTTCTTCAGACTATGCACTTCCCTTCACTTTTTCTCTAGTATGTTCCTTGGAATCCATAACAAACTGGCAAAGTAATTAAACAAATAAAACCAAGAACTGGAGCAAGTAACAGTCGATGTAAGGTCTAAGCAAAGTTTAATCCAAGTAATTAAAGCGCTTTTCGTCAGCCTCAATAGCTGACTTCAGAAACACATCCGGTCATTAAAACAATTATATATACACCTACATTAATTGGTGATCATCAATTAAATCATCCATTTAAAAACATTAACTCATTGTAAAATGTTGAGTGAGGAGAAGAAGTAAACAAAGGGACACATTACAAACAAAGTTTACCTGAGACACCCATTTTTTAAAACAGCAAAAAATGAATAGTAAGATAGAGAAAAGTATAATGACAAGTATTGGTACCAAGTAGCTAACACTATTTGTTAAAAGTACATACACCTATAAAAATTAAAATATGTACATAGAATATGTACCTACAGCTGTGAACAGAACATGTTATTCTTATATACTTCTTGAGGCTATTTAGTTTCAAAACACTACTAATAGAGCAAGAGTCATTAAGTCCCGGAATACTGTAAGCATTTAGCCTGACCTGCCATGCTAATTCTAATTCCTCTAGTTTGAGTGGTCTTGGACCTCCCCTGCTGTCTATTTTTACTTGGTCAGTTACTAAGAATTTTAAAAAATGGTCTTTGTGACAAGCAATATGTTTAGCTAGGGCATTTTCTGGTTTACATTTCTTTATGGCGTATTGGTGTTCATAAATTCTGTCACGTAGTCTTCTCTCAGTTTTCCCAATGTAGAAGGCTGCACAGAGTGAACACCTTGCCAAATATGTAACGAAGGTGGAATTACAGTTGTATTTACCTTTAAGGTTATACAACAGGCCATTTATTTGAAAAAAGTTTGTTTCTTCCACAAATTTACAACAATTACAGTTTAAACATTTGTGCATACCAGGATTCCTAACCACAGTGTTGTCAGACTGTTCTAAAAGAGTTTTAAGGTTCTTACCCTTCCTATAGGTCACTTTTGGACCATCACCCAATTTTTGATAGACATTTGGGTACATTTTAAATAGTTCCCAGTTTTTCTTTAGGATAGTTACACATACATTACTGTATGTACTGAATGTGGTGATAAACATCGTGGAGGTGCTGACATCCTCATGTTGAGTGATAACAGTAGACCTATCTTTGGTTTCTTCAGGTATAGTTCCTGTGTCGGTAAGTACTACACTAGGTTTTATACCTAATAGTGGGACATAAACTTTGTCACATCTCTTATCCTTTACTTCTTGTATAAGCTTGTCAAGAAGGGGTTCAGGATAACCCCTGTGGAGGAACATACTCTTTATTACACTACACTCATCTGCAAATTCTTCATCCAGGGTAACCATTCTGGAAGCTCTCACCAGTTGACCTTTAATAACAGATTTCTTTTGGTGGAAATGGTGATTACTAGTGTAGTGCAAAAAAGTATTAGAGTATGTGTTTTTCCTAAAGATCTTTGCTGTAAAACAATTCGAGATATAGTTCTTAACCAGACTAATGTCCAAGTATGCAATAGTGTCTGTGTTAAATGTAGATGTGAATTGCAAAAAGTCAGTAGTACTATTAAGGTAGTCCATGACCAGTTTGCTGTCCCCTTCGACACCATTGAACAATATAAAAATATCGTCCAGAAATCTAGTGTAAAAAATGAAGGTGTCAGCAAACCTGTTGCCCTTAAAAATGTACTCACCTTCCCAAAAAGCCATGACTAAATTGGCTATACTGCCCCCACAGGGGGACCCCATTGCAACCCTGACTTTTTGTGAGAAGAAATCTTTTTGAAACATAAAAAAGTTGTTAGTTAGTACTAGGTCTATTAGTACCGAAACCAAATTGATTTCTCTACTAGATGCTTTATGTTTTTTCAACATGAGGACCACCCATTCCAATGCTATTTCGTGAGGTATACACATGTACAAGTCTCTCACATCTATAGTGAGAAAACTGTAGTTCATGTTGAAGTCTAACATTCCTATCCTGTCCAAAAATGACCACGAGTCATTACAAATTTGAGACTCGTTTACTAAGTATTTTTGTAGGATAGCATCTACAACTTTAGCACAGGAGTACGTTGGTGACCCTCTACTGTCCACTAAAGGTCTCAACGGGGGATTCTCAATGCACTTATGGATTTTAGGAATTCCATAAATGCATGGATATCTAGGGAAGACAGTAGTCATATAGTTATAAGTCTTCTGGTCAATACACCCTTCAATGAAGAGGTCTTCTATACATCCCTTAATAGTGTTATAAGCTTTGTTTACTTCAGACCATGAACTATTAATATATGCTTCAGTATTAAGCAATCGTTTCACATGGTACTGGTAATCAGAAATACTGAAGACCACCAACCCACCCCCTTTGTCTGGTTTACAGAAACGTAAGTCCTGAGATCTAAAAAATTGTAAATAATCACGCTCATCCTTGTTAATGTTTATAGTAGAGCTTCTCACAGGTCTAAGCATATTGGTATGTCTAACATCCAGTTCACAACATTTTTCAAAAAATTCTAACACTGGGTGCAAAGGGGGATTATAAGTACTAGGAACATCCAATTTGTACTCATGACTAAAGTTGAAGATGTTACCCATTGTCAAATTAAAATTTAGTTTTCTAGTATAGGTCTTAATGTCCACTATTGTATCAACTACGTTCCATGGTTTAGATGTCACAAATAAATGGCACAAATGTCAAACTCTTTGCCAAAAAGTCAACCATATCAGTACTGAACTGAATAGTACTGACATTGTAGAGCTTAAAGTCCCCTGCTCTGTTAGTAATGATCACTGGTTGTAATGAGTCAAGGCAGTCTTCATCATGGGGTGGACTTGTGATGTCAACATCTAAAGGGCTCTGGGTAAATAAAGACATGACATACTCATCACTATGACTGTCAGAATTAGTGTGAGATGGATACGTAGATCGTGGTTGAAGAATTAGTTCTTGTATTTGTTGTACCTCCGGTTGCCCTTGTATTGCAGTTGCTGGAAGGTCTTCTGTTTTGGCCTGGCCCCCATATAGGGGCCTTCCTGAAAATTTTGATGTTGTTGAGTTAAGTTGTTACCAAATTAGGCACTACATAACCTCTCACTCCATGGGGTCCCCCTTGGTTTATCTACATTAGTTGAAGGAACCGGTGGCCCATGATTAAAATTGGCCATATTGTCATGTAGAATGTCCCCTTCGGGTGTATCATCCCCATTTTGAATTATGTTCTCATTCTGACAGTCATTAGATATGTTTGATGAATTAGACTGGACAGGCCTTTTATTCCAAACCTGTGCTGGTGAAGGAACAGGGTAGGCCAGTCCAGAATTGTAATCCTTGGAATACTAGACTTCATAATTGCTCCATTTCCACAAGGCTAAGTTGAAAGCTATATCACAATATTTATCTTAGATATATATTTGAAACCACTGACTTCTAAATGTCCTTGTGTAACTGACTTGCACCTATAAAATTGTCTGAATAAGTGTTAATTGTTTTGCATGCTGACAATTTTTATCATAGGTCCTCTCTGAAAACAGGTATTAGTCATAGGGTTAACCTTGCTAACAAAATATAAGCAAAAAATATAAACAAAGAAAGAAACACAGTCCTTGACTAACCTCAGAAATAAATCATAACATATGAATGAATGCAGGAGATGCTGAAGACATCCCAACCCTGCCCATGGCAGACCAGAGCAAATATATTCTACAAACTGTAAAATAAAGTCTTTGTATCAAAACCATGAAACAGCATTTACCTAGCAATAGAATGAAACTTTAAAATCTACAAACATGTTCTGGTGATCCATCAAGTTGACTGTTAAATAATATTTGCAGATTTTCCATTGATCCTTGTAGCTATATCACTGACTTTGATGCATTTGAAAATCGCAATAATAACTTTCCAAATAACATTCCCAAACCCATTATGTGCAGGGTATCACAACCAAACATGACCAGCAATTATTCTGAATGAATTACATGTTTTAAACTTAATTATTTCAGCACCATGCTTTAAAAACTACTGTTAAAAAATAAACCCAGAGCAGTAGCAGGAATGGATACTATCCCACCAAATATTTGCAGCTGACAGCATCAGGCAAGTAAATAGAATATTAACAGCTGTAGAACTAGAATCACTGTGTCCCTCTTATGGAAATCAAATAAAGTGCCCCTACTTATAAAAGTGGAACTACAGGCAAACAGTACCTATAGACTTCTAATCAACCCAGTGGCAAAAATACTGATACACGTATCCCATAAAGAAACGTAATCAAATGCACACAACATTCTATACTAACTAACTCCAGCCTTTCATTGCTGTTGAATCCCATATGGCTTCTATAGTCTTGCCATGAAAAATAATCCATAGATCTTACTAGATAAACATGGACTGTAAGTAAGTTGACAGGCCTTTCCTCCATATCACAAACTACCCTTCACCACTCTGTACAGAAGGTACACCAGTTGAGGGCTGAACTGAACACCTGTTAATGTGAGGTGACAGTGTTATACACAACACTACTCTGTACAGAAGGTATACCAGCTGAGAGTCGAACCGAACACCTGTTAATGCAAGGTGACAGTGTTACAAACAGCACCACTCTGTACAGAAGGTACACCAGTTGAGGGCTGAACTGAACACCTGTTAATGTGAGGTGACAGTGTTACACACAGCGCTACTCTGTACAGAAGGTACACCAGCTGAGGGCCGAACCAAACACCTGTTAATGTGAGGTGACAGTGTTACACACAGCACCACTCTGTACAGAAGGTACACTAGCTGAGGGCCATACTGAACACCTGTTAATGTGAGGTGACAGTGTTACACTCAGCACCACTCTGTACAGAAGGTACACCAGCTCAAGGGCCAAACCAAACACCTGTTAATGTGAGGTGACAGTGTTACACACAGAACCACTCTGTACAGAAGGTACACCAGCTGAGGGCCAAACCGAACACCTGTTAATGTGAGGTGACAGTGTTACACACAGCACCACTCTGTACAGAAGGTACACCATCTGAGGGCCAAACCGAACACCTGTTAATGTGAGGTGACAGTGTTACACACAGCACCACTCTGTACAGAAGGTACACTAGCTGAGGGCCATACTGAACACCTATTAATGTGAGGTGACAGTGTTACACACAGCACCACTCTGTACAGTAGGTGCACCAGCTGAGGGCCGAACTGAACACTTGTTATTGCAAGGAGACAGTGTTACATACAGCACCACTCTGTACAGAAGGTAGACTAGCTGAGGGTCGAACTGAACACTTGTTAATGCAAGGTGACAGTATTACATACAGCGCCACTCTGTACAGAAGGTACTCCAGCTGAGGGCCAAACTGAACACCTGTTAATGGGAGGTGACAGTCTTAAACACAACAACACTATGCCACTCATGCTGCCAGAGGTACAATATTATTTTAAGACTCCTTTCTATAAATGTAAATAATAGTCTTGATACTGTTTCACTATTTTTTGGTCAAAATGACTCCCTTTAGGAAGTGTAAGTCCCAATTCTTTGAGTGCTCGCACTTTGAAAATGAAAATGCAAATGTGCCAAAAAAGTGAATTGTCAAACATAATCTTATACTTTTAAAGCATATTTTGTTATACCTCCTGCACCCTTGCTGCTGCTCTTTCTGGTCCATGGATTGCTGCACCTCAGAGTAGGAGCAATGCTCTTAATATAGTGCAGTCTCAGGATCAGAATATATTTATTTATTTATCTCAACTTAAATTGTCTATCTTCCAAAATTCATAATTATGATCCTTGGACTTTCAAAGAGCACCTGATTAAAACATTGTGCTTAATACTGTGGGTGCATAATTACTTCAAGAAAGACTACAAGCAGATGTGTGTTAAATATACATTAACAAACTGTAAACAATAAAATAAATGGAAAAAACGTCTTTTAAGACCCAAACCTGTATTGAGTAGTGTTACCCAGTCATTCAACAGATATCATCTAATGATAAACAGTGCTAATGACAACTATGCCAGTAAAATTGACATGTATTTTGTGGACCTAAATAGGACATTTATCAAAGGAATAATGTCTAGTAAAAAATGTTACAAAATTACAGGATCACAGAACCACTACTTTGTGCCATTTGATCCTAATATTCATGGAGTAATAGTTGAGCTTGTATTGGCATACAGCACATAGGACTATACTGCTATAAGAGATGGAGTTAATTCAATTTGAGTATTCACGCACACACACACACACACACACACATGCACGCACGCATGCACACATGCACACATGCACACACGCATGCACACATACACACACACACACACACACACACACACACACACACACACACACACACACACACACACACACACACTCAACATCCCCTACTTAAGAAACGTTGAAACTTGTGAATCATTGGCCTATACTTAAGCTTGAAAGGAATGAGAGTGAATCTTCTAACACACCCTTGTCTGACTATGTGAAGAAGATTTTGAACAGCTCCTTTGCTATAAAATAACTAACAATAAATATAGTCAGACACAAACTCCTTTTGCTTGTCATAAATGTCTCTTTAGTAAATATATTTAGTGTGCAAAGAATATTATACATCTGATTACAAAAGGAGAATTTAAGCTTACAATATTTGTTAGTTGCAATTAAGAAAATACAATATATACATATAGCTATCAGTGACCAAAGTCCAGCCTTTTATATAGAAAAAATTAATAGGAAACTAAAGGACAGAATTTGTGAACACCATTTGGATACACAGTAAGGTACTTTGTAAACAGGAAAAAACTAATAATAGTACACACTCATTTAAATTTGCTGTTCTGGAAATAATTAATAAAAATATGAGAGGGGGTTGATTTGAAATCTAGGAAGAAAACATGCAGAATATATCTAGATGTCAAGCTTTAAGGCTGATAAGTATCCAGGGTTAAATTGTTGTATATCAGTTAAGCTTATATTAAACACAAGGTAGCTTAAAAGATGAGTAATGATGGGTTAAGGCCATGTGATTTGTTGGCAATTGTATTTAAATGATCAAAGGCAAATTGTTTGTTATATGACTGATGAAACAGTTTCATGTGAAAACTAGCACATTTTAATAAATTATTGTCTGTGGTCACTGAGACAAATTTTCTTTTTCTTGGAGTTGCTAATTAAAACAACTGCAATCCTAATTTCCTAAAGGACAAAAACAATTTTGCAGGACAGCCCCCTATACCATAATAAATGGGTGTAATATGACACCCCCAGACTTTCTTTAATATGTAAAAACTAGCAAAGTTTGATAAATTGTCTGTGATCACTGAGACAATTTTTCTTTTTGTTGAAGTTGCTAATTAAAACTGTGACAATCCCAATGTCATAAAAGACAAAAACAATTTTGCACGGGGGCAGTCCCCCTATACCAAAGAAATGGGTATAATGTCATGCCCCAAACTCTATAATGTGTATGTGTGTGTGTGTGTGTGTGTGTGTGTGTGTGTGTGTGTGCGTGCGTGCGTGTGTGCGTGTGTGTGTGTGTGTGTGTGTGTGTGTGTGTGTGTGTGTGTGAGAGTGACTGTGTATGCATATCTATATCTATATCTATATCTCTATCTATATCTATATCTATATCTATATCTATATCTATATCTATATCTATATACGGGTCCACTTCACATGACTGAAAGCTCAAAATATTGATTTTTTTTCACTGGGTCCACAATCTCGAATGTTCAAAATACTGAAAACTCATTTGACTGAACTTCAGAATACTGACAGTTTACAATGCTGAATTGCAAAATACAAAAGGTTAAGCCATTAATATGACATGTGTTTCCCTTCACTTGTGACTTGCTTAACATAAAAAAATGCACAGATCCAAGAATACCAAACATTTCATCAAAAATTACATTAACATACACAAAGCCTAGGTTCACAATACTAAGTAACCCACACAAATATCACCAACAATTTGTCTCACCAAATGAAAACTATAAAAGAAAAAAAATGCATACTTACAACACCAACGACTAACTCTTTCCAAAATTAAAAAAAAACTACTTACCTTATTAACAGACACCAGATGATATAAAACCAAAATAGGTGGGGGGGGGCTACACTCGCCCACTCCCACCCCCAATTGGGGGGGGTTGTGCCATGTATGCCCCAAACTATATATATTAACTCTAGGATCGCACTACAGTGGGGAAAAGGACCTATACCCTTTACTTTACCTTAAAGTACTGTACACACTACCATTTTATATTTTGTAATTCAGCATTGTAAGCTTTCAGTATTCTGAAATTCAGTCAAATGAATTTTCAGTATTTTGAACATTCAGGATTGTGGACTCAGTCAAATGAATTTCAGTTTTTTGAGCTTTAAGTCATGTGAAGTAGATAGATAGATATGCATATATATTTATATCTATAATCTATGTCTATATTTATCTATCTATCTATAGGGTCTATATTAAATAAGCGAATGCTTAAAAAAAGTGAACACTTATTCATCGATCCTAGTTCAGCAAATGCTGAAAATGCCGAACACTTGGAACAGAGATTTTTTTTCCCCAGGGAAAAAAAATCGCTGTTACACAGGAAAAAAAAAAAAAGACTTAAAACAGTATTTAATATGGGGAGCTTTGCCCCCTGATGTGGGGAGCTGTGCCCCCCACACCCCCCTACTTAAATATACCAACTTCGAGATCGCACCACAGTGGAGGAAACATCAAACTCCCAAAACTGGCTCAGCGATTTTTTTCCCTGTGAAAAAATTTGCTGTTCTGGGTGTTTGGCATTTTCAGCGTTCACTGAAATAGGGTCGCTGAATCAGAGTTTGCTTTTTTAAGTGTTCGCTGATTCAATATAGACCCTATATATATATATATATAGAGAGAGAGAGAGAGAGAGAGAGAGATAGAGATATAGACACAGAGATAGAGATAGATAGACATGAGTATGTGTGTGTGTGTGTGTGTGTGTGTGTGTGTGTGTGTGTGTGTATATACCAGTTTTGAGATAGTTAAATTTCAGAGAACAGAGAAAAAATGCTAGATATACAACACTTAACATCCCTCTCCATTGTGTCTGTGAGAATCCAATAACAATGTTTCGAGAGGTGATTAATTAGTCACTGACAAACAACATGTTTACCCCTTAGAGCTAAAAAATTAAATAAAAAGAATCTTGAAAGAATATGAGTTACATACTAGAATAACAGAATACGATGAAAAACTACCAGATGCATAGATAGCACAGGATCTAAATATAGAAAACTTTACAGAAACATCAGCATGAGGCCGTTCTTACTGGTCAAGACGCTGCACTGGGGTTATGTGTAGTTCAGGGATAAATGATTAGTGCAGAAATAAGGGAAGATGCCTTATTAATGGCAGAATATCTACAGCAGCAAATTTGTTGAAAGTAGAAATGAGCTGAGTTACACAGATGTGACAGAGTCACACGAGTGCAGTGACAGAGTCACACGAGTGCACAATCTCCTGTGAGAAAGGGTTCCATGTCATGTTTTAATATTACTGTGGTGACCAGAGTTACATAGATGTGACAGAGTCACATGAGTGCATAATCTCCTGTGAGAAAGGGTTCCATGTCATGTTTTAATATTACTGTGGTGACCAGAACTATGTATTTATTTATGTTTATTTATTTTATTTTACATTTGTTTACCGGGCTAGTCTAACTGGATATATTTCCATTTTCAGTAGAGGCCCAGGGAGAAAAGCTCCAATAGTAACACAAAAAAATGTAAAACCAATTTTATCACACAATAAAAGAAAGGATGTCAAAATACAAAGAAGTAATCTTAACATGAAGAACATTACACTAAGAAACATTGACATACAGGATAAGACAAGTCATTTTACAGTATGATACATGAGGTAATTTACAGTACATTAAAAGATTGAATACGTACAGTAAGTTATTTTCATTTTCCTAGTGACAGTTACTGCCTCCAGAGGGGTAAGCAGTATTGTTTTGGTAATAAAAGAAGTGAAAGCAGAAGATTAGTCAGGGTTGCTGCAAGGGCATAACCAGTGTGTTTTGAGGTATCTTTTGAGCTTTTGCTTAAAGAGCAGAAGGGAAGGTAATAAAGTTAGTTCAGCTGGTAGAAGGTTCTTTTTCCAGCAGTGTTGGAGAATAGGGAGTCACCTGCCAAGTTGCTGGACTTGAATGTGCTAGCTAGAAGTTTGCTAGAAGAGCATAGGGAATTAAGATTTTTATAGGGGATAATGAGGTTAGAGAGTATAGGAGTGTGGTTTGGTTGGTAAAATATCGTGTGGGCAATGGTACGTTTGGAAATATCAAAATGTTTGTAGTTCAAGCCAGCCTAGCTGCTGTAGATTCTGACAGTGGTGAGTTCTAAATGGATTACCAGTGGTAAATTTGGCAATGTTATTGTAGGAGTTAGCTAGTTTGAGAAGATTATTTTTTTTTAGGTTAGTATATATGGGTGAAGCATAAAGAAGAGTTGAGATTAAATGAGAGTGGGCAATTGTAGTTCTAGCTATTGGAGAAGGGTTTGAGTCTATATAAGGAGCCCATTTTTCTGTTTGCTGTTTTAATAGTGTTATTTATATGGTTATCAAAATTGAGGTTATTGTCAATTGTGATTCCTAACAGTTTGGTGGTAGAGTCGGGCGATATAAGGGTGCCATTATTGGATTTGACTGAGAAATCTATAGGGGAGGACTTACTGGTAGGTGCAAAGAGTAAGCACTTAGTTTTTTTGGTATTCAAAATGAGGCAATGTTTCAAGAACCATGCCTCTACTGTGTTAAATACCTTCTGAGTTAGAGATTGTAGTTCTGATCTGGAGTTAGCTGAACATAATTGTATGCAGCTGGCTTGAGGAATTGCTACATAAAGGTCATTAATGGATAGTGAGAAAAGAACAGGTCCTAGAATGGAGCTCTGAGGGATTCCAAAGGTGACTGGCAGGTGGTAGGATAGATTATTGTTCCAGATAACTACTTGTTGCCTATTGCTAAGGTAGGAATTGAACCATTGAACTATAACTAAGAACTAAGCCTGAGTGAGTACAGAACTGAGCCACAGTGACATTAAATAGTCCAGTGACAACATCCAGAGTAATCAAACCCTGCACTGTTCACGTAGATGTCTCAGAATGGGTTTTCTTATTTGTTTGCTTGTTCTCGGACTTGAAAACATAGAACCGCTGCACATTAAGCTTGATTTTCTCCCTTCGTAGATTTGTTTTCCTTTGCTTTGCGTTTTGCTTGATAGTGTGCTTTAACTTACTGGGGGTATTTGTTGTAACTACTGTGTCTCTGAGGTATTTCAGGTTTTGGATTGGGATGATTATTTTTGAGAACCTCAGCATATATAAGTCATTGTGTCTGTCCTATAGTCTGTGTCTGGCAGGTATTGTGAAGTGTTGTGAGTTTCTGACAACTTGTTTGGTGTTTCTAGTGGCTATGTGTGGGAACTATGCCTCCAGAGATAGGAGCATAAGTGAATCTGTCACATACTGTATCAGATTGTTTAGGAATTAGGTGGTTGTCAGAAAACATGAGGCAATTATTACATTGTCCCAGTTCTCTCATTAATTCCAAGCTAGCTATAGCGATAGTAAGAACGTGCTGGTTGATGGTTTCAGGTACAAATACAGTGGATTTCAAGAGGATGTGTTATTACAGGACTTATGCTCATCTTTTTGTGAACACTGAAAGGGAGAACAGATTTGTTGGAGAGATAGATGTTTAAGAACTACAAAAATAAATCTGTTGTAGTTGCAGGTCCAAATATTTAATGGCTTTAACAGATAAAGTTTACCCCTTATGAATTTACATGCCAAGATATATAATTCTGAAGTTTTAAATCTGTGGTATTGTTTCGTTTCCCGTAAACATGCATGTCTAGTAACCTGCATTTGGAATCACTCAGATAAGCAGCAGGACATAAAAACAATGAAATTAACTTGTGTTGTTGAGTCTACAAGTCACTCACACAATTCTACATTTATTTTGGGTTTCCTAATAGAAACCAATTTCAATACCAAGCCTAGGATGGTATTAGCCTCTTTCTTTAGTAACAGCACATGGGTTGTTAAAGTCAGAATGCCACTTACCAGCATACCAAGGTGCTTAAAGGGCTACTGCATCATAAACACAACTTTTCCTTATTGCAGATTACATTATCTTCTCTAAAACATGATTCTTACACTGCTACAAAGAATGCCATAACTGATGTTCTCCTTTCCTGGTATTTCACTGCTGTTCTACTCCCTCAGTAGAAGAAGGAAATATTATGCCTATTTGTATTTACAATTTCTAGACCAGGAAAATTCTACATAGAAAACTGTTTGCAGCTTTGCCATCTTTATCTCATACTTGGGGCACAAACCTATTGGGTCACTGCAGAGAAAACAGAAGGCAGCTCCACTGCCACAGCTGAATATGCATCTGAGATTGAATCACATGATTAAGCAATAATCCACAACTAGGTGTGAGCGATCCTAGGTTTATTCATGACTGACACAGTTTGATCAGAAGGGTCAGCCATGACAATCCAGCATTACTTGCACCCTGTAGTATAATAAAATATTTTAAAGCCAACATGTATTAACGACAACTCCAAACTATTATCAGGAACAGAATTGTATTTGACAAAGCATAAGAAAGGTGAGAGAAATAGATTTTCCCCATGTAGTATAAGCAAATAAAGATGAGGATAAAGGATTCCAATTAGTGTGTTTGAAAATTCTATATTAATCAATTCACAAACTAATGAGAGAGATGTTGTCTCAGCATCCTGATTCATTTACCAACCCAGGAAAATGCATTCTAAAAAGTGCAAACTAAATAAGAGAATTTTAAAATGACACTCTATGAACTGGATGATCAGAAAGTGATGGATTTAACCCAGTGGTTAGCATTGTCACCTCACAGCAAGAGATTCCCCCATTCAGTTCTCGGCTGGAGCACCTTCTCTGTGGAGTCTGCATGTTCTCCCCACAGTTGAATGACCTTTAAAGACATGCCGGTAGGTGCGTGCCTGAATGGGTGTGCCTTCTTTGAAGGTTGGACATCAGGCTGGCACCTCGACAATGTAGAAATCTACTGCAATCATTAGCGGACTGGAGTTCCGCTGTGGTGACCCCTAACCAGGATAAAGCCGAAAGACATTAGTTTAGTAAATTGTCAGTAGTGATGCACTCATCAAAGCAATGTTATCAAAATGTAAAGAGGTGGACATTTACAAAACAAAGCTTTAATAGGAAGTTAAGACATTAGCCAATCAGAAAACTGGGAATGGTTATAGGGTACCTTTACTGTTACGGTGATGTCAACTTAAATATCTTCTGTTATGGTAAGTCTAAAATACACATGTGTTACCTGGGGTTGAACAATGACAGGCATGGGCCTCAAGCTCAGATAACTTGCTCATGGGTCACAAAGTAAGCAAATGGTGGTTGTGAGAACCAAACCTGGGATTGCTGCAGTGAATTAGCATATCACCCATTGTCGTAAACATGAGCAACATACCGTCTAACACCCAAAACTGCATTACTTGACAGTGTCATTATAATAGTAAATCATAACTTAGATGATACAGTCCTAAATAATGGCTTATTTTATTAAGGAGGTAGCAGAGAATACGTGTCCCAAAGATTAGAAAACAAAACAAGCAATTGAACTGCAATATAAGTGGGCTATTGTATTAAATAAAGCAGATCAGCACCACAAAACATGCTGTAATATGAAGAAATACTGTAAGATCAACAGGATGAGTGTGATAGTGGTCCATGGAGATCAATGATCTATCCCAGAAAGTAAATACAAATAAGTAAAGAAACAAATATATAGCAAAAAGTACTACTAATTCCGACTTTATACAACACACAGAGTGATAAATAGGTGAATTAATACTGTTAAATTGTTAACTTACATGAAACATGCGTACAGCAATCCCAGTACACCTTCAGATGCACCCATTAAGGTATTCATTAATATGCCATTCACATAATAACATTTAGAGTCCTTCAGTTTTGACATTAAACCGAGGCCCTATCTGCCTGAGTTGGATGTAAGAGATCCCACAACACTTCTTGGAAAGATTAGGGGAAGTCCCCCAAAGCCCTTGTCAAACTTCTCCTAGCAGTATAAATACTACCCCAGCTCAACCGTGAAAAGAGGCCACTAACCTAGTCGGCTAATCTGGTCAACAAAACATAAATAAACAAAAAAATAAATAAATAAATACATACATATGTTAATTTATCATAATACAGACTAAACAAAACATCAAAAAGTGATCTAGCAAAGAATTCAGTAGGAAATATCATTTAATACTTCTAAATGGAAACAAATAATTGTACATACTATTCTTTTACTGCTACTTTTTTATGTCTAAAAGAAATTGTATCCAGCCTTTGGATCATAAAAAAAGATTACTATGAATTAATGAAATACTAATATAGCTGATGTTTCAGCTTAAAAGCAGGATATGGATGTGCATAATTCCTGTAAGCCTAAGGATTTTAGGTAGCTGTATCAGATTCTTCACAAATAGCCTGTGTTAACCAAGCATTCAATAAAGCATTCTAACATAACTATTAGAAAGCTGTGGGCTGATTAAATATGAGATGTGTCTGTGTGCTACAGTGAGCATGGTGAATGTAATTAGCAGAAATAATAAGCCTGTTATACACTTTTCTGATGTCAGTAAAGTGAAGTTTTCTGTAACTATAAAGTCAAACATTTGAGATTTAACATCCTTGGGTAGATTCTGTAGTATTAATCAGGCATGTCAGCGCATTGCTCTAAGAGTGACAGCAGTTATGGTAATTGTAATAAACTGTGTCATACAGTATGTTTACCTTAGGACTTGAATACTGTTATCATAACAATCTTCAGTTTAGAACACAGCTTCTTGACAGCTTTATGGTCTCAGAAGGTATCCACATATTTTATAATTTCTCCCAAAAATAGAATTCTGAAAACTTTGCAAATGAGCAGAACTGTTATGACCCCTTAATACTAAGGTAATGGAGGTATATACCTCTTATCATACACATTAAGTGCCATTCCTTGTGCGCTGAGAGATAAAGTATTTGAAGGAATGAAATATGTACTCCATGCTTCCAACACTGCAAGAACTGTTATGTCTGTAGGGTCTGATTTTGTATTATGAAAAGGATAGGGTACATGTTTAGCACACATAAATAATGAAATAACTGAAATATGGCTTGGAGGCTGAGAATTACAATGTATTTAATTTTTGCGCTATACACACACATACACACACACACACACACACACACACACACACATACACACACACACACACACACACACACAGACACACACACACACATATAGATAGATAGATATAGCTATATATGGATCAATGTCAAAATAGCAAATTACCATAATATTGAGCTGCAAAACAATGAAACGGAAACAATGAAAGTTTTCATTCATGAACGTCCAGATCATTGTAAGTTTTCACCACAAAAGGAGTCGGTTGGCCAATGTAGTGAACTTTGCCCCTTTTTCCACTGTAGTGCAATCTTGGAGCTGGTATATTTAGTTGGTGGGAGTGGGGGGCAGCCCCCCACATGGGGGTGTGTAGGTGGTGAACCCCCCCCCCTTCCTTTGGTTTAGTTTTATTTGTTTTTATTTTTTGTTTTTTTTTTTATTTACTTTTTTGTTTCTTTATTTTTTAAAGTTTTGTTGGCAGATTGTTTACTTACAAGGGGAAAATTTAAGATTATCCAGACATTCATGAATATAAACTTTTGTTGTTTCATCTCACCATTTTGCAACTTGAAATTTGGGAATTTGTTATTTTGACATAGATTTAAAAAATAAAAAATGAACGGCAAACAAGTCCAGTAACCACTTCATTTTAGGTCAGGCACTTTTGCTAGTGCTATACTGACTTCCTCAAAATCTAATTGACATAGATCTGCACACACATTTATGTTGTTGTATCTTTCGGCTTTTCCCGGTTAGGGGTCGCCACAGCGGAACTCTGGCCCGCTAATGATTGGCAGTAGATTTTTACATACCGAGTTGCCAGCCCTGACGCACAACCTTCAATGAAGGTACGCCCATTCACGCATGTCTCCACACAGAAGACGCTTTAGCTGAGAATTGAACAGGACATCTTACTGTGAGGCGACAATGCTACCACAGCACCACCACAGCAGTTTTATATATATATATATATATATATATATATATATATATATATATATATATATATATATATATCTGTATATATATATATATATATATATATATATATATATATATACATATATCTATATATATATATATATATATATATATATATATATACATATATCTATATATATATATATATATATATATAGGGTCTATATTAAAAGGGTCTATATTAAATCAGCGAACGCTCAAAATAGCGAACGCTGATTTATTGACCCTTTAAGAGTGAAACCTGACAATCCTGAAGACACGGAACAGCAACTTTTTTTCCAGGGGAAAAAAACATTTCCTCTACTGTGGTGCGATATTGGAGTTGGTATATTTAGGTAGGGGTGGTGTAGGGGACACAGTCCCCCACATCAGATGGTGTGGGGGTTGAAGCCCCCCACTTTATTTTGTGTTTTGAACTTTTTTTTTTGTGTTGTGGAATAACAATTTTTTTCCCTTGGAAAAAAAAATCGCTGTTCCGTGTCTTCAAGATTTTCAGGTTTCACTCTTTAAGGGTCAATAAATCAGCATTCACTATTCTAAGCATTCGCTGATTTAATATAGATCCTATATTTTATATAGAAATATATATATATATATATATATATATATATATATATATATATATATATATATATATGCAGGAATGTTTAAAAAAACAAGTTAAACTCTTTGCATGGATTATTGGACCTTGTTCTTTTTAGCCTTTTCATAAGAAAAGGAATCTCTGAAACATGCTACTGAATTT
This sequence comes from Protopterus annectens, assembly GCF_019279795.1. Taxonomy (NCBI): domain Eukaryota; kingdom Metazoa; phylum Chordata; order Ceratodontiformes; family Protopteridae; genus Protopterus; species Protopterus annectens. The sequence continues at coordinate 957,371,520 of NC_056729.1, forward strand.
TATTTGCAGTAATGTTTTAAGTGCCATAAAATTAGGATAGGGAGTTTGGAGACTGTGAGGATATATATGTTTGATGAGAAAGGATAAGTCAGGGAGAAACATGTTGAAATTTAAAGCTACAGTAAATCTCAGTTGAGAAAATAAGAGAAGCACACCTTCATGTTATTGATATCTGAGGGCCTTTATAAACACGTACATAGGTACTGACTGCTCAATGCGTTGACCTGTGCCACTCAGCATTAAGTATCAGCATAGGCACAGAAGATCCCCCCTAGCAATGTTGAAAGTACCTCCTTTGATAACTCTTTGTAATTTGCCTCAGTCAGAAAATAGGAAAAAGGTCTCATTGAAAATCTAAAGTCAAAATGGCCTGCAGTTCAGTTTTCTGAACTTAGAGAATAATCTCAGAAACAAAAAAATTATTCTAGAGCTTAGTTGATAATGATGAGGGTTATTATTTCAATTTGAGCTTAGCCAGCAATGCAGGAAGATGGTCCCCTGAGATTACTAAAATCAACTTCTGTCACCTGATATCAAGAATTGGTGGCAAACATTTGCCAGTCTTAACAGATGAAGGCATTTGAGGAGATGTTCCAGGATGAATGAGAAGCAAGAATTTATACTTTTTGGGCTCAGAGATCTATTTTTTTCTTTTTATATTTATTTTTGTGGGATTTAACACCTTTCTTTATTAGATACAATGTTATACCTTTCTGGACATAATGTTTGTTATTCTGTTTAAAACTTCTGCAATGTTCACAACTGTTGACATGACTAGTGCCTGTGCTGAAAATGAAATTGCAAGGAAAAATGCTTAGATGTCCACTTTTTATGTTTGCTTTATTATTATTTATTTATTTAATGGCTTTCCACCGCTAGCCATCAGCTACTCCCAGTTCCTATCCATATCCAATGGGTCTACCAGACAAACCTTTGCCTGCCTAGGGTTAAGCCTGACCCATGTCTGGGGATGATGTGCAGATTAATCACCCAAAGGCAATACCACACTGCTGCCAGAAGTGATTTTCTACTGTTTTCCTACCCCTGTGCACACCCAGTAAAATGATGGGGGGGGGGGTTGTAAAATGCATGTCAGTTCTGAATCCCCCTTCACTTCCACAAGGGGTAGCCACACTCAGACAGCGCCTAATGGTTGTCTTCCTGGTCTATACAAGTGAAATAAAACTAAAACTATGTGCCCTGAGTGTGTGCACTTCTATCCTTCCCTAAGATAAGTGTATACACTCATCCTACCCTGCAGTACCCAGACACTTGAGTCGCTGATCAATCCCTTGTCACCTTGAATATACCATAGTCAGAGCTATTTCCCTGTACACCCTGATGTTGACTTTAGAAGGCATTTTTCTGCAGCACTGACATCAATATAGCCACAACAGAATATCTGAAATCCATATATATGCACTTGTTTATCAAAGAAAATAACAAAAAGACACTAAAAGTTATGTTTTGATAAAAAGTGCAATAAACATATTAGATAAGATAGTGGACAGTTGGAGACACTGGAGAACTAAACAACACTTGTACCTCTGTGAGATTAATAAGGGAGTCATCTGCATATGTTTAAAGATGCATTCCAATATAAGACCCCTGTTAGTACCTACAGGGAAGAAAAATACCAGTTTCAGAATTTGAAGCAGGGAGCTAAAATAATATAGGACATAAGTCAAATTTTAACTTAGCTTTACAATAACTTCCTCTGAAGATCTGTTGTAATTCCTTTCCTCTTGAATAAGATGCAATGAAAGATGTTGAGTTATTATACTTTTCAATCTGGCTTTCAATATCGTTATCATTTTATATTCAGTTTTCATTATTTATGCTGCAGCTGTTACAAGTAGACCACATTCTCAGGGGGCCAGGAAAACTGATTGCTTTACCTATGACAGCTCTTGCTGGACATATTAAGTAAAATGAGATTGTTCTGCCCCAGATAGTTAATATCTAACCATTATAGATATGATGTCAGTACATTTATTCTGAAGGCATTGTTGGTTAATGTCATCACAGATGATGTCATACCCATTTCCTTAACACTTGTAGATCTTTTTATTTCATTGTATGCTATACTCTTTGTTCCAAATGAAATGTTTACTAAGATTTTTTTTCATTGTTCATATCCCAAGTCATTCTTCTTTTGAAAGCAATGCAGTGATGCTGAAAGGGAGGCTGTCAAATGAAAATGTGTAAAAGAACCAACACAGTGTTGTGTAGAAAACCAGAGTACAAAGTACTCGAAAGAAGCAAGAAGTGAAAAGAGCAATATTAACAATAAATCAAAAATAAATCCTTTTTTTAAAGAATAAATAACATGGGGCTGTAGTTGCATTTGATATAATAATACAGGGATACTGAAAGTAACAATGAGCGAAGATCAATATTCTTTGAAAAATGAGACTGATATTTACTGTAACATTTCTAGTGTTTCATGTAATAAGTACTCAAGCATTAAAACACATGAGCAATATACAGACATTAACACGAAGAGAAAAGTTCAAGGGATAAAGCACCTTACACTTTTAAAAAGAATAAGAAATGATCTGAAACACAGGTAGTTATTTTAAGTTGCGCTCTGTTATGAAAACTTTATGGTTACTTGCTGCAAAACCCCAAACTTCTGGAAGAATACTGAACAACATATTTATTATCAATGAGGGATGCTCTGATTCATTGCTTGCACGTAGGAAACCCAGTCTTCTGAAACTCAGTATTTTCTGGATATTCCAAATGCCAGATAGGCTAGGCTTTATAAGAGGAAAGAGATAAATAAATGTGATGATAGTTTTCATGAAAAAAAAAATGAATTCAGAGAACCTTCCAAAAGAGAATAAGAAATAAATGTCATACTCAAACTGAATTATGGGATGAGTTCCCAAGACACTTTGACGTACATAAAGAGACCATCACTAAAGGATGAAGAGTTATAAAAGGAACAAAATCATTATTTTTAAAAATGATTTTTATTAGAATTAACATTTGTTAGTTATAGTTTAACTCAGTGAAATCTAGTTATTTGTCATGATGTTTTATATTGTAGACTGCAATAAAATATTTAAAAAATGCAGTGTAGTACATTGCTGCATGCCACTTATATTTCAACTGTTTTGTACCTGTTTTGTACTGTTTGGGTCATGCATGAAATACTTCTTATGGGTCTGTTTATCTTAACTAGTTGATAAGTAACTAAATAGTTAAGTACACGGATAAGCTGAAACAGGTAAAATGGCAAATACACTGAATTAAAAAAAAGACTGAGTATATATGCATGAGTCACAGCAACAGTTCTGAATGTCCTGCACCCTTGTAGTACTGAATATTATGCTTGCTTCATTGCTTGCTTTTTGAGAAGCAGTAAACTTTCCAGCATGCATTGCTTATCAGATTAAATTAACAATGAAAAAGAGAATTCCAAACTTTTCAGATATGTCATGGCATTGCTAAGGGTTATGATTACTGTGTGCAAAAGAGACAAAGGTGAGAATATGAAGATTAGGGGGTTATCATTACTGTGGTGACTAGAAGATAAATATGAGAATATGACTGTTAGGGGGTAATTATTACGGTAACTGGAGTAACGTAACACTGTCTTGTCACTGCTGGTTAAAAGATAATGGTGAGAATATAAGATAGTACAGGAGTATAATTATTGAGGCAAATTGATTTATTTAATACTATGGCTGGGATTCAGAAATATCACCTAAACAACAGTATAACAGTGGAATAGCACAATCAAAGTAGTGCAGGGTGGCCCTAAACTAATTAGCAATGTAGTCGGAGCCACTTAGCATAAAGGAGATGAACTATTTAATGAATGTTATGGTGGGAACTGCATAACTGAGTAAAGACAGGCATTGGACAACGGTGGTTTTATGACCTAAGGACCCCTGAGAATGCTTACAATGATATACATTCATATGTTTGACAGCAAGCCATTATGGCAACAGCTATGAGCCCTATGGGTATATAAGTAGGGTTACAATGTAATCCTCTTTACACAGGACAGTACCTATTTGGCAGCTGTGTCTTCAAAAAACTTGTAAATGGCAAATGTCCTAACAGTTAATGGCATACACTGTCATGCATTTGCTATACTAGTTACATAAATAATGACTTTGTATTTGTAACACCTCAATTTTAGATAAAACAATAGAAATACTCAATTACTATATGATTACACTCTTATTTTGGAAATAAAGTGAAACCCAACCCTTTGTAATGGCTGTGGGCCTGGTATAACCTTCAAAATATCATATTTCTTTAAAATATGTCTCACTTTTGGAACTATAATGGTGGTAACCCATGTATAGAATAGTCAGAAAAGGGAAAGAACAAGCAAAGGGAACATGCAGAAGAGCAAGAGGAAGAAAAAAATACAGATGGGGTGAGAAAATAAGCTGAATGTGCTTGCAGGAAAGAAGGTGCAGCGAGAATGCAGGGGCAGACAAATAACACAAAGACAAAAAAGGAAGAAAGGAGCTGACACAAAGAGGGGAACACAAAGGAGAGTGAGAGAGAGACAAGGAGAATAACTGGAGTTGGAAGGGATGGCTCATGTATTTTGTACTCATGCTGAATACAAGGATGGAGGACACCATGAGTGGGGATAGGATACAGTGTCAGGCAACATTTAGGCTATTTTGTGTGGTGTGACTCATAGCATGAGACATGGCATGCTGGACGGTCACCCGCAGGAAGGACAGTGTGATTCATACCATGAGACATAGCATGCAGGAGGGTCACCCACGAGAAGGACAGTGTGATTCATACCATGAGACATAGCATGCTGGAGGGTCACCCGCAGGAAGGACAGTGTGATTCATACCATGAGACATGGCATGCTGGAGAGTCATCCACAGGAAGGACAGTGTGATTCACACCATGAGACATAGCATGCAGGAGGGTCACCCACGAGAAGGACAGTGTGATTCATACCATGAGACATAGCATGCTGCTTGGTCATCCAGAGGAAGGACAGTGTGATTCATACCATGAGACATAGCATGCTGGAGGGTCACCCACAGGAAGGAAAGTGTGATTCATAACATGAAACATAGCATGCTGGAGAGTCACCAACAGGAAAGACAGTGGTCAGTACCCTGACAGTGCTGCCACTTCACAGATGTCAATTGGATGGTGGAATCTGCAGCTTGAAAGTACAGCATATGGGTGTCTGGAGGTGTGCAATACTGGGAGGATGGGTTTCCATTGCTAGCAGCACTGCAACAGAACACAATCTAGAAGGAATCAAAAATATATGCAGTTATAATAACACTGGTGAGTATGTACATCTGCATCTGGAAAGCCTTCAGCTACATCTACAAAACATCAGCCAGTTATTCTCAATCCTCCCAGCAACTAAAGCACATAAAAAAGGAAAATGTTGCTAAACCAAATGTTCTCATATAGTGCAAAGCACATGTCATATTTACTGTAGACCTCTGTCACACTTTCCCAAATCTTCTCTTCCATTGGGAAAGTGGGACCTCACCAGATCATTGCAGTGACACCTGAATGGCCACAGAGAAATTGGGAACACAGCACATCAAAAATTCAACAAATAACAAAACAGCAGTGTGCAAGGCATTCGACAAGACCAAACATAACCACTGCAAGATAATAAGTAAAACGTCACAAATTATTAAAACTAGTTAAGTACTTTCATGATAAACGTAATGGACTTCCTCAGAACTACTTCATATCACGATCACCACCCACAACCAGTGTGCCCTATTAACACTATTGTCTAATCACCATCATTCATTAATTAACAAAAAGCATTTCACATATTACAGAATATAAAAAGTCCATATGAAAAATGTATAAAATTCCATAACAAAACAATGTATTAAAATCATAAATAATATTATCTTGTATAATCATTTAAAAATGCAGGTTTTTATTTCCTATAAGTCATTAGCATGTACCTTTAAACACCACTAATTAAAATTCCATCATTCAAGCCTGTTTGTATCGTTGCATTAAGTTGCAGTTGCCACCAAATTTCTCTATATTCTAACTTTAATTTCCAGGGCCCCCATAGGAACAAGTAGAACCTTTTCAAGCACAATGAAATAAGACAACATATTGTCTGTACATAATATTTTATGTCATTTTGCTTATTAATATCATAGCTGTGCTCAAAGATTCTTTTTTCAAGGTATGCTCAATTTTACTTATATAGTAAAAGTGACAATAATCACAATATGCTAAATAATCCAAATCTGTGACATTGCAGTCACAGGCGTATTCTAAATGACAAGTATCATTAATGGTTTTTAACATTAAAGATTGCCTATCATGTATAAACTTGCACTAAACACAAGCACCACATCTCTTCAACTCATTTTGTTTCCTGTGTTTATTTGGTAATAAAGTATTGTTATTACCCCTTTCAAGTTTCTCTTTAATATACACATCTTGTATAAACAAAGTGGAGTTTTGCTCTGAATATGCTATTCAAATTATCATCATATTGGATGCATTTCCAGTTGTTGATCATAATCTGTTTAAAGTGGTTGTTACCTATACTATATTGTTACATTATAGTTTGTTTAAAATCAGTGTTGCTATCATCTCTTTTAGTGTTAAATTCAAAGAAATGCTCTAATATAGGTGCAAAGGTCAATTCTATCTATTAATAACTTCCTTCTTGACCTCATATAACAATTTCTGGGGATAATGCCTATTCAAGAACATACTTGCTTGTTCTTCTATCTCTTGTAGTAAATAATTGTTGTCAGAGGTCAGCCTGGAAATAAGGACAATTTCCTTTTAACTAGGCCTTTCTTTTTTTAAAACAGCTTTATTGGAAACATTAATATAATGAACAGATCTTTTGAAATAAATTGAATAAGTTAAATTTTTTAAAATACAATATTTAAAAAAGAAAAAAAATACAATAACTGTAATAGCACAGTAAACTATGTACGATGATGTTCACTATATATCCAATAACAGGATCAATTCATTTTAGTTTGGCAGAAGAAAATGAAAACATAGAATAAAAGATTTAAAGAAAAAGAAAAGATTACTGCATTAATCATTTATCCAGTTCTTTAACCAATAATGCACGTACATTTTCCCATTTGTAATATAATTGTGTATTCCTTGTAGATTTAGATTTGATAGTTAACATTTCTAACTTAGATATTTCTAAGAGAAGACCTGTAAACTCTTTGAATGAGGGAACTGATGAGGAATTCCAATTTCTTATAATTACTTTCCAGGCAATGGAAAGTATAGACCAGAGTAAATAATATTTGTTTTTATTTATACAGAGTGGGACAGGTGTATTGAATAATACAAGTGACTTTGTAAGCATAACATTGTCTGTAAAAATTGCCTGTAAAAAAGTGTTAACTTTCTCCCAAAATGTCTTTAATAATACACAGTCATAAAATATATCATTCCAATCAGCATTTGTTACTGCATTACATCTCCAGCAAACAACATCTTGTTTATTTATCTTATTCATTTTCTGAGGTGTGATGAAAGATTTATGTAAAAATATCCATGTGAAGATTCTCCATTTAATGGAGGAAGTGGTTTTGCTGGCTGAATGAAGGAAATTAACTTTGTCTTTTTCTGAGGGAATAAAACTATTGATTGCTGCAAATGAATTCCAATAGTTATCTGAATATACATCTAGATCTTGTTTAATTTATTTATAAATATATGATATACTATTTTAACTGGTAAAGTATTATAAGTGTATAAAATCAAATATTGGATAAGTTTGGGTATTGACTTTTTAGCATTTGAAAGGATTAAAATTAGCTTATCTAGAATATATTTTCTAAACTCTTGCAAATCTGACCAAAGTAGATAGTTAAGGTTATAGTCATCTATAAGAGCATTAATAGATTTTGCCTCATTTTTATTTAACATTTGATGCCAAAACATCAATTGTTTTTGTTTAAATAACAACATTTTAGAATGATCTGCAGATAGAATTTTACCTTGTGTATAGGCAATAGGGAAGATGAGAAACAGCCAATTTTCCAAGTTTCTAAACCTAAATATAAAGTTTTTAAAGGCCCTTAGAATTAAAGTTATATAAAGCAGTCACAGCCCTTAAGGCCAAATACAACACCAAACATACTTGTCATAGGTGACTCCATAGTCAGACACACTGACGTCCCACTCACCAGGCTGAACAAGGAGAGGGTCACAGTAAGCTGCCTATCGGGCGCTAGAATCCACCACATAACACAAGCACTCGGGTCACTCCACGGCAAGTACAAATATGACACAGTCATTGTCCATTCTGGTGTGAACGACCTGAGACGTACCTCCCTAGACTACATGAAAAGAGACATAGAGGAGCTCTCTGATTATGTAGCCCAGGCAGGTATGACCCTAACCCTGAGCAGTATCCTTCCTTCACCAAGAATGATGCCACAATATAGAGACAAGATGATCAGCTTTAACAATTGGCTTAATGTCTGGTGTCATTCAAAGGGGATCCAGTGTCTGTCTGCCTGGGATGACATGCTTGACAAGCCACGCTGCTTCAAGGGCGGCTTGCACCTGTCACCCTGGGATTCCGGATATTGGCTAAGGCTCTTGCCACCCCATAGTGCCTTTTTAGGCAAGGCTCAAATTCTAAACCTACCACCCTAGAAAACAAAAATGGGAAGAAACTGAGGGTAATGCTGCTCAATGCCAGAAGTCTAAATCTCAAAATGCACGCACTCGAGGCCCTTCTCAGTATGGAGAACATCGATGTCTGTGCTGTAACTGAAACCTGGTTCAAGGCTCCTGAGAGCACCCGGCACTATTAGGTTTTACCTCATATCATGCGTTCGGCCCCAAAACCCGGACCACACCACAAAAGGAGGGTGTATCTATATTCATAAAGGATACCCACACCTCCAGGTTGGTGGCAACGCATGAAGCTTGGAAACCATCCAGGTGCAACTAACCATAGGCAAAACTGCTCTACAAATTGTAGCATGCTACAGGCCACCCTCTCAAACTCAGGAACCCCACACAGCCTTCCTGAAGACACTGGAGGGTATAAATGTATCTCCAAACACCATCATATTGGGTGACTTCAACTACCCGAATATAGACTGGGAATATTACTCAAGCCCTAACTTTCTAGCCCAACGGTTCCTGGAGTTCATAAATTCAAATGCCATGGAACAGCTAGTCACTGTTCCCACGAGAGGAGAAAATATAATAGATCTCATTGTCACAAACATGGGGACAAAATGCTCCACACCGGAAGTATATCCCTCATTGGTGAGATCTGATCATAAACTAATCTCACTGGAAATCCACATCCTGCCCCCACCCCAAACAAAAAAGACCATAGTGAAGAACTTCTCTAAAGCAAACTTCACACTACTCAAGACTGGTGTGGTATCCTTCAAGGCCCCTGAGCCAGTGGAAACCACAACCCAAGCTGCGGAAGCCCTTACAAATGCCTTCTATGAACACCTCCAGGACTGCATGGATCAGGCAATCCCAAATAAAACCAAGACTCTTTCCACAAAGGGCAAACGTCCAGTCTGGTGGACCCCAGCCATTAACAAGCTTTACAATAAGAGGAGAAAGCTATTACATGATAGAACAAAATCCATAAAGGAAGTCACCCTGATCATTATTAGTAAAAAATACGAGCACTCATAAAATCAACTAAGGCCAATTTTGAGAGAAAAATTGCCATGGATTCAAAGGACAATCATAAGGCCTTTTTCAGCTATGTTAGGAACCTGGGTGTAAACTCCCAGATATGCTCAGAATTAGTCCAAAATGATACAAAAATCACTGAACCCACAGACATTGCCAACATACTGGCAGACAGGTTCAGTGCAAACTTCACCCCCCTCTCCCCCCCTAAAGGAGAGATAACTATCCCAGACAAGTGTAGCCTCCCAGACATCTCAAATGCGCAGGTGAAAGCTGCTCTCTCTAAAGCTAAAAACACAGCATCAATGGGACTGGATGGTGTCCCCGGCTGTGTGCTACACAAGCTAAATGAGGAATTAAACCCGCACATAAGGCAGCTGTTTAATCTCAGCCTTACCACAGGATACGTGCCCAAGGAGTGGCGTACGGCAACTGTGGTCCCACTCCACAAAGGCGCCTCACGGACCCTGGTAATTACCGCCCATAAGCTTAACAAGTCTAGTCTGCAAAGCTATGGAGAGGATCATAATGGAGCTCATAAACAAAGATATAGGGAGTTGCAGACATTGCACCCGACCCAGTTTCGCTTTGTCAAGAGAAGATCATGCCTTTTGAACTTGGTCGACTTCTTCGAAACAGTCACCAAGGCCATTGATGAGGAAAGGCAGTCCATACAGCCTACCTTGACCTTGCAAAGGCTTTCAACACAATACCCCACTCGGGTATTGTAGAAAAACTTACCTGCTTAAATGTAAACCCATATGTCACAAGATGGGTTGCAAACTGGCTTAAGGACAGAACCCACAGGGTTAGAGTTGCTGGCGCTGTGTCAGACTCCAAGCCGGTCACAAGTGGTGTCCCACAGGGCTCGGTCCTTGGCCCCCTATTGTTTGGCATCTACGTCTCAGAAGTACAGGCCAACATGGGAGGACTTTGGCTGACAAAGTTTGCAGACGACTGCAAACTGGGCCATGGTGGAAAGTGCATCGGACACGGATATCCTTCAGAAGGGACTCACGGAAACAGATAGCTGGTGCCAGAGCCATGGCCTGAAGTTAAACGCCAAAAATGTATAGTCATACCCTTCGGGAAAAACAAGGTAACCCCAAGCTACCATATAGGTGGCAATCCACTAAGCACAGAAGAGGTTATCAGGGACCTGGGGACCCAGGTTGACAGTGGCCTTTCTTTTGACACTCACGTTGCTAAAGTGGTTAGAAAGACCTTCTACATTGCCCACCTGATCATGAAGGGATTCACATCCAGATCTAGTGAGGTCATTGTTCCCCTGTACTCTTCACTTATCAGACCAATGATCGAGTACAATGCCCCATTCGGGATGTATCTCACCCGACATCTGCAGCAATTGGAGAGACCCCAAAAGTTCCTCACCAAAAGGATAAAGGGACTCCAAAATCTGTCATATGCTGCCAGATTGAAGAAACTCCAGCTCTATTCAGTCGCATACCGTCTGCTCAGAGGTGACATGTGCCTGACATACAGGGCCATGTCCAACCCGGAATTAATGGACATGCTCCACCTCAAAAAATCCAAATCCACCAAAACCACTAGAGCAAGCGACTTAAACCTTAGCACGGATATAAATAGGACATGCTGGAGGGATCAATTTATCACTCAGAGACTCCCTATGCTGTGGAATAAAATCCCGGTCCATTTGAGGCAGAGCACCTCGCTGACTCTGTTCAAGAGAAATCTAGACCTGTGGATGGGAGATCGTAGGTTTACCCCGGGAATCATCTCTGTGTCACTGCTGGACAGAGGCACAACAAACTAATGGGCACAGTATTTTTTCATATAAGGGGTGGTGTAAGCCACAAAAATTTGGGCTAGGCTTATAAATGCCTTAGGGCAGATAGCCTAGTATAAACCTATGAACCTATAAGTAGATTTAAGCATTTGGATGGAATTATTGGGAAAATACTCTCTCATATTCCATATAAATGAATTATTTATTAACTGTGGTAGATGTTTGTTATTTTCATTTTTGGTATTTTGCGATAAATTTAACATAATTTCCTTCCATTTTGCAAAATACTCTCCATCTATTAGATAAGCAATTGTTTTAATAACTGACAAAACTGAATAAAGTTCTAGATTTGGTAAAGCTATACCTCCATTTTCCCAGCTATACATATGATAGGACAATGCAATTCTAGGCTTTATTGGATGCCATAAACAATTCTTAATCAGCATGTTAATTTTTTTAATAAAAGAGCCTGTAGAGGGAATATAAATTGATTGTATTATGTATAATATTTTTGGAAGCAAGATCATCTTTATAATGGAAAGTTTTTCATCCATTGTAAATAAAATCCTGTTCCACTTACTAATTAGAGTCTCTATGGTAGTTATACATTTACTATAATTTAGGTGTAAGATGCCTTTAATATTGGTTGCTATAATTATACCTAAATATGTTATTAGTTGGGACTGAGGTATATATTTTTTATATTGATCTTGTATATTATAACTTTTGGAACCAATTAGAAGAATCAATGTTTTAGAATTATTAGACCAGAACTTTTTTTGAAATATATCCATATTTTTAAACAATTCTTGTAAGGTAGTGTTAGTACCACCAAGAGTGATTAATACATCATCAGCAAACATTTGGATTTTTGATGTTTCATTACAGTTTAACCTATATCCTTGTATATTATTGTTATCCCTTATTAGGTTAGCCCAAGGTTCCATAATTAATGTGAATAAAAGTGGAGATAGAGGGCTACCTTGACTGGTTCCTTTTACAATGGGTATGTTCTGGGATATACTTCTACCTATTTTTATGTAGGCTTGACTTTCATTATAAAAGTTATTATAAAAGTTTAAGTCCTTCAGTAAGATAAAAAAGATAATTCCAATTAACTGAGTCAAAGGCACAGTTAATATCTAAACTAACAAGAGTCAAATTATTCTTTAAGGTTTTTACTGATTCAATTAAAGTTAGTGTTCTTTTGATGTTATCATAAGAAGTTCTATTAATTATAAAATCTGTTTGATCCATATCTACCAGGGATGGTAAAAAATATTTGAAGTCTATCAGCATAAATAGACATGAACATTTTATAGACTGTATTTAATAATGAAATGGGCCTATATGAAGCACATTTTATAGGATTTTTATCAGACTTTAGTATGGGAAAAATAAATGTGTATTTCCAAGAGGGGGGTGTAATGTTATTTTGAGCTATATTGAATACTGTATGTAGTAGAGTTAATGCTTTAGGAGGCAAAACCTTATAGATTTCAGAAATTATACCATCATTACCAGGAGCTTTATTTTGCTTAAGTTTGGTTATTTGATCTTTTACTTCTTTAAAAGATATTTGTTTGTCTATTAATTTTATTTGTGCTTCGGATAGTCTATTCTTTATATTATTATGTATAAAAGATTGAATATCTTTTGTACTATTAATGTTATCATTGGGTTGGTTTAATTTTATAAAATTCTCTAAACTCAATGTATTTGGTAAATCAGATACCATTTTTGTTGGAGAATAGATTTCTTTAATATGGTGAAGTTTATTTAATCTTTTAGCTTTGTTAGCTAGTATATTCATGGAACCAGGATATATAGAAAAGGTATAAGTTTATATTTTTCAAGATTTATCATAACTTTATGGTTTAAAATTTCCAAGTATTTATTGTTTAAAGTATTTATGTCATTCATTCTGTCTTTCTTATCTGGATTCTTTGAAGCGTCAATCCTTAAAGTATCTAACTTTGTATATCTTGAAGGTCTTTATCCCATGAAATTCTTTTCTTTTTATATCAAACAATAATTTTACCATATAGGTAGGCTTTTAGAGCATCCCAATTGTATATTTATGAATTTCCCTGTGTACTATTAAGTTCAATAAAATGTTGTACTTCTGTAGTGAAGAAATCATTAAAATCTTTGAGTTTATTTATATAGGCTGGTATCCTTTTAATTTGAACATTAAATGTAGAGTTTAGTATGTTATGGAATTATGGTCTGAAAGGGGACAACAAATCACTTTTGAGTTTGTTAAGAAATCCATTAACTTACTGGAAATTAATACCCTATCTATTCTTAAATACGAATTATGCCTATGTGAGTAGAATGTATCGAACAGTGACTTAGGGACAGAAAAGCAATAATTTAGCTATAGTAGAAATTTTCCTTTTACCACTGGTACTAGAGTCTTTTATTTCAGAAATACAGTTAAAATCCCCAGCAAGAATAATACTACCCTTAGAAAACTGAACTATATGTCCTATATGTTGTTTTACCATTGTAGGTCCAATGCCAGGAATCCAATACATATTTATTAATGTCAGAATGTTCTTATTAAGTTCTATAATAACTGAAGATAACATCCCCTTGATATCTTTGTAGGTGTCAATTATTTTAGACATAGATAATGTATTTTCCATACTTTGGCCACCCCCCCCCTTTTTTGTGCATGTTCTGAGCTAATCAAAAGTTTGTAAGATTTTGATTCCAATTTTGTGACATCTTCAGTTAGTAAATGAGTTTCTTGGAGAAATATTAACTGAGTATTATGCAATTTAAGATATTTGTTCAAAGATCTTATTAGGATTATTTAATCCATTGATGTTTAATGATATACACTTTAATGATGTCATGAAACGTTAATGTTCTGAATATCTGTTGTTGAATAACACTACTTTTTTCCCATTTTTTATAAGTGAATAGAAGTTGACTATTAGGAATACAATTATAATTTACACATAAAACATGAAAAACATTTATCCAATGAAATGTGTTTACCTCAAATTCAATTTTTGTAAGATTTGGTGAACATCATAATAACTATTAACAGAAACTTATAACATTCATTAATAACATAGACTCTTTCAACCCCCCCCCTCCTCTCAGAGTTAAAAACTCCTAATTTCAGTGACATCTGTCCCCCAAATTGACCATCAGGCTAGCAAAAGCATTAATCTCTTCCCTATCTAAATATATATGTTGTTGCATAATTTCACAAACATCCATTAGCATTGTATGTACCAATTCAAGAAACACATTAAAGTAAATCAAATGTAACTGTTTCATTTTAACTTTTGTCATATGAATTCAACATATCATAGATACCAGACATGTATGATATAATAATGCAAAAATCATAACTAATTTATATGTAATGGACTGTTCTAATAATCAATAAGTAGACTAAGCCCCTGTCTCTTTATGTATTGTGCCAATATCTGACAACATTATTTCCCCATCTCCATGTATCTTTAAGACCTTTAGTAATCTGAAAGAATGTCTAGATTTGTCAGAATATATAAAAATACTAGTTTATATGGTAAACATCTGCATCTGAGACTATACTGTATGCAGCAAACTATAGACATATCAAATATATCATGTTTCAGTCATTATTTATTTATTTTCTACCTGAAATTGAATTATTTTTATTTCTGATTTTTGTATGTTATAAAAGAATATTATCTTCTTCTTAGGTGTCATAAAAAGCTGTGTATATATTCATTTCTTTTCTTTTTTCTTTCTTCCGTCATACATTATTTAATGGTGTTAGTATTTATGCCTTATGTTTGTTGTACTTTTCAAAATAAACTTAAATTACATAAAATAGAATTATAAATAAAAGTGTAAAAACATGGGGGTATAAATGTATCAAAAATGCTCTGCTTATACCCTCTCATAAATGCTTTTAATATAACAATTATATTATACGGGTTACTTAGCTGCAGTTCATTTATTTGACCCATAGATGGCATCAGAGACTGTCTAATCAAGCTATTATCCAGCTCTGTGAGAGTTCTCAGCACATAGTTCAGAGCGCAAATAGCTTCATGGAAATGATACTTTTTTTCTTGCTTTCTGTTGAAGCAGCCACAGTACAAACAGGCAGCAGAGTCATTCAGCAGTTCGAATGCACAAGCCCAAAGAGGGAAAACTTTTGCAGCTATTTTCTTCTTCCTTTTTTTTTAATTTTTGTAAGCCACAGACTATCTCACGGCAAGACCAAGAAACACAAAGCAGATAAAACAAAAAGGCAACAGAGGGGAAAAAAGCCAACGTGAAACAACGCAAAGCTGAGAAACTCCATCTCTCAAACCCAGCAAACCACTAGACCACCACAGACACACCAATCCACACCAAACCCTTCATTTTAACAACACTGCTATGTATACTATATGCTTGTCATACCAATCAATATAAAACTTACACAACCACAATAAAATTATGAAGACAGTTGTACAAAATTTAAGGGTTTATATGTATGAAATGTGCTTTGATTATGGACATTCATAAATGTTTAAATATAGCAGACATATCAAATATGTTATTTAGATAGTTTTTCAACCAAGCTGTAGATGGCATTAGAAACCGTCTATTCTAACTATTATTCAGCTTTTATGAAGCTTCTCAGCACAAGGTTCAGACTATAAACGTTTTCATGGAAACGGCACTTTTTTTCTTGCTCTCTGTTGTAGCAGCTGCAATGCGAGGACAAACTGAGGTTGTTTAACAGATCAGATGCACGAGCTTGTGGAGGGAAAACATTTACAGCTTTTCACTGAGAAAACTGTTGATTAGTTCGTGGGAAAACCGGGAAACATAAAATGAACAATAAGAGAGACATAAGAGAGGAAGAAAAGTAATATAAAACGTTAAAGGACCAACAAACTCCATCTCCCAAACCCGGTAAACCACTAGACCACCACAAACATATCATTCTATACAAAATCCTCAATTCCTTCACAACCAACAGCAAAGAGGAAAATAGAAAGAAAAAACAAATAAATAAATTAAAACCTCTCCATAAATATTTACATTTCTAAAATAGGTATCGAATGAATTACTTCAAAACATATCAGGTCACTGAAAGGGAGAAAAGATACAATGTTCATATGTCTATTACCAAAAATAATACCATATTCCAACAACAAAACAGGAGATGGGAAACATAATTATTAAAGCAACGATATGGCAACAATATCAGTGAAGAGTCTCTCTTCAAAGAGAGGCAGGGAAATAAAACAGCAAACAGTTAAAAACAAATGAAATAGATTCTACTGTAACAAAGATTCTCATTTTCTCATTTATAAGTCTCTGTATGTACTATAGTTCCCCAAAATACCATAAATTTCAGTCCCAAACATACAGAGCATTTATTGTAACAGACAACCACTATATAAAGATAATAAATAAATGAATAAATAAATAGCTTTTACTTGTTATAGAAATTGAACTAGAATGAACTAAAGTTAATAATAATAAACATAAAATACCATAAAAACAACTATGTACCATAAAAAAAGTTTAAACAACAAAGACTCACCTGTTGAACCATTTCCACTTCCCCAACTTCTGGGGTAGTTTTTAAGACTTGGGTAAGAAAAAGCCATAGTAAAATAACTAAGTCACTTAATTTTGAGATTCTTTTTAGGTTGAGAGGTCTTCCAGGAATTATCAGCATTTCTTTTAAGGCTGGCATTTTCCCAATCCATATCCTTTATTTTTATCAAGCAGTTTTCTTGTTTTGACAAAGGTAGTGGCAGAGTCTATGTCATCAAATATTTTTGGACAATCTTGAAGAAATATTTTGAATCTGGCAGGAAATAATAGGTGTGTCTTTATTTGGGCTTTCTTTAGTTCATTAGCATTGGCAAAAAAAGCTTTCTTTTGGCAATTACAGAAGATGAGTTATCATTATCAAAGCGTATGACATTTTCTTTATATATAGGATATTTGTTTTTATATAGGAGATTTAGCCCAAGCAGT
This sequence comes from Protopterus annectens, assembly GCF_019279795.1. Taxonomy (NCBI): domain Eukaryota; kingdom Metazoa; phylum Chordata; order Ceratodontiformes; family Protopteridae; genus Protopterus; species Protopterus annectens. Next base: position 957,388,939 of record NC_056729.1, read on the forward strand.
CTGTATCACTATCTCCTTGCAATGAGAAGATAAAAACTTCACTATAACAGATTTAGTAGAATTAGATTTACCTTTTTTGTGGTAGCCAAGGACCTGTGTGCCCTTTCTATCCCATATGATATAGCTTCAGGAAGCTGTAATACATCAGGGAGCCAAGATGTTTCTTCAACATTATCAGGCAAACCAAAAAGTCTGATATTATTTCTTCTTGCACTATTCTCTAGATCCTCAATTTTTGTATGTGAAAGAGTATTTTGTTTTAAACAAAGTCTATATTGTGCTCACCTTCCTGAATTCTAGTGTCCATTTCATTTAGTGAAGTATCTATACCAGTAATCTGTCTCTTTTGCTGTTTAAGGTCTTCGTGTAACATTTCCATTTGCTGGGAACATTTTTCTTTGAAATTATCCAGTTTCACATTCATTCTATCAATCTTTGTGGTCAGTTCTTGAATGTTAGTTAATAGTGAGCGAAGTTCTTTCTCAATAGTTGTTTCTTGAAGTGTAGATTTGGAATAGCTCATCCTATAGTCTGAAGTACAGATATTTTCCCTAATACTTTTTGACAGGAAAAAATAAAAAAAATGCCAAAATTTTTATATACTATCCTAAAGAATGATTAATAGAATCCAAATATATATATATATATATATATATATATATATATATATATATATATAAAAATTAGGCTAAATATACTCAAAAATCCTGTCATAAATATTCTGTAAGGACAGAGCATAGAGAAAGTGGTGTTACTCAGCGCTCATCTTGGCCACTCCCCTACTAATCCTTTCTTTTGATGAAATGGAGAAAGTTATTAGAATACATACATTTTATATACAGCCTGGACTGGAATTGTTTACTAACAAAGTCTTTAATAATAAAGTCATTTAGGCAATTATCTTCATTCTTTGAGTAAGCATTAGTAAACATCAAAAAGTCAGTCCTAATGTTTAAAATAATCAACAAATCTGTATAACTGTACCTCATTTCCATTCCTTATTAGAAATGTATAATCCAGGAAATGAAAATACAAGGCAATCTATAGAGTAAACTCAGATGTAAATACAAATGTATGGTCCCATTGACATAGAATAATGTTGGCATATATAGGAGCACTAGCTGTGCTCATAGTCACATCTGTTGCATGTTTATAATATTCACTGTCAAAGAAGATTAAATTGTTGTCTTGAACAATTTCCATCAAATCACCTAAATGGTGTGTTTCCTGTTTAGTCAAAGCTCCAAATGAATAGCAAGCATCTCTAAACCAAGTTATGCCTGTAGTTTAGGAACACAAGAAAATAAATCAGTCACATCAATATTGACTAAAAAAACTGTCATCACTGTAACTATGCTTTTGTATTTTCCTAAAAAGTCCCACGAATCACATAGTATATATTGATGGTAATCTAATAGTCTTTTAGTCTTAATGACCACTTATATCGCTAATGGTTGATTTTTAGAACCACCATCAGGGTGTTATACTGTCAAAAATTGATAAGTCATGTAATCAATTATTCCCTGGTCAAGACTGTCTCTTAAAAATGGATCAATCTTGGAATAAGCTATATTAACTTTATTTTCAGGTACTCTACAGTAGTGTGCATCATTAGTGTACCTTGTGCCTATAAGGTAAACACCTTAACCACTGTACCAACCTCCTTTAAAATAGAATGCATACATTTCTACATAGGTGATTTTTCCTCATTGCCAAAGAAGAAGTGAATGTCATACGTTTTATTGGAGTAGTCTATAGAATTCATAATGATCATCCCCCCTTCTTTCTTGGGTTTCATAGCTCTCATTTTCCTGTTTTGTGTCAATTCTTTCAAAACTGTTTGTTCCTCCTTAGTTAAATTGTTATGCACATTGTTCTTATTTTGTAATGCCTTCCTAATATCTGCTTCACAAAACCTCTCAAACATTTGCAACATTGTGTGAGGTGGAGGGGGGTGGTTAGAAGTGCTTTTTCCTTTAGTACTCCTGAATTTATTTTCTTAGCAGAATGATCATTAAAAAATATATTCAGATTCATTTTACAGACAAATAATTTATGATCCAATAGAAATTAACTAATATCTAATCTGGTGTAAGTTACAAAAGAAAAATCTTTAATAAAAAGGTCAAAATGAATCTTACTCACTTCTAAATTACTATAGTTGTAATTTTATATCCATTGCACTCATAAACAATACAATCAGTAATGTTGAAAGAATAAAATACTGAATCGTAACCCATTAAATAAATTTAAATTAACTTCATTATAGTCCACAGTACTATAATTATCATTTATTTCCTTATTTAATGCTTCTCCTAGTGATTTTTCCTCTGCAGAAAACATCTCTGTTGATTGGAGGGGTAAAAATGTCCTTTCACTCCCTTGGGGGTTAAACCTTGCTCTCTCTGTGTGATCTTCTCTGATCTCCGAAGTGGAGGAAACTGATTCATATCTAAACAATTATCAGTATTTTCATTTATAGTTTCCCTTTGATTTCCCTCAGTATTGGATGAATAAAAACCCCATTCATCACCAACACTGTTATTAACTTCATTCTGATTGGCATTGGGTTTTGGGTAAGCCACCCCTTTAGAATATTCATTCTCATCCCTAATCAGTTTGTTAATCTTTTTCATACTCTTTTCTAATAGAAAAAAATATCTCATTATAATCATGTATTCTAACCTCATAAAATAAATAATTTTAATTGAATTGTCTATTCTTTGAATGCCATTCAATAATGCTGCCATTTCATGTTCACTAAATTGAACCAGACCCTCCATAATTCAGATGCCATAGTTCCCAAATATATGTACCACAATCTACATGAAAATTAGAATCACCAGGTATTCCACTGGGTATTTTATAAACCCTGAGCCCTTTAGGGACTCTCTTATTAAATATGCAATCCTTCAAATCCAAATTGTCCAACTGTAGCAACTTATAATATTTTTAGTTTTTTTGTCAAAATCCATTAGCTGGTTGTCAAAAGTGGCACTTACTGTAAGATAGATTTCTATCCTGGTAAAACCATGACTAGTATTATTTAGACAGTTTAACATGTTGAATTCCTGCTGTTCATTGCATCAAGTTGGTGTTCTCCTCTCCTGATAGTATGATGAACCAACATGGTGAACTTCTTGATCACTATCAGCTATTTTTCTCAATTCTTCTCCAGGCCATACCATTCACGAAAGATTTTAATTCAGTCCATGTTAGTACTTATTAAAAATAAAAAAAAAAAACATTTACATTAAAATCTGTCAGCTTCCATTCCAAATGCCTTTCTGTCAATTTGTGTCAATATGTCAAAGCTTTGGGGGCTGTAATTAATTCCAGCAATAGAGTTGAAGCACCTCACAATGCTTCAACACTCCCCGTATGTAAAGTGGTTGGGTCTGGTACTATGCTTCTCTCTTAGACTGCCAAATTCAAAGGCAAGCCACTGGTAAATAAGTCTTGTGAAGACATGCCAAGTTCCCTTCCTAAACCAATAACCACAGAGTAACAGGGAACACAGCACACCAAAAATTAAACAAATAACAAAACAGCAGTGTGCAAGGCAGTCAACAAGACCAAATATAATTATAAGATAATAAGTAAAATGCAATGATTTATTAAAACTAGTAAAGCACTTTCATCCTAAACATAATGGATTTCATCAGAACTAGTTCATATCACAGTTACCATCATTTTATATACAACTATCATGCCTTATTAACACAATTGCCCAATCACTAATGTTCATCAATTAACAAAAAACATTTCACATATTACAGAATATAAAAAGTCCATATGAAAAGTGTATAAATTCTGTAATAATTGTATTAAAGCCATAAATAATGTTATTTCATATAATGATTTAAAAATACAGTTTTATGTTCTATAACTTAGCAGCACTGTTCCATCCTACTGGACACAGAGTAGGGTGGAACAGGGTTACATGGCTAGAAGTGGGAAAATTATCCACGTCTTTAAAACACTACTCATTTTATTTATTTTATTTATTTATTTGTAGTTTGTTAACCAGGCAAGTCCATTGGGCCATATTGAGCCCTTTTTCAATGGAGGGCCTGGCAGGAAAGCTCCAAGTACATTCAAAATTATATTGTCAGTTAATACAAGAAAGTATATACAAAAATTCTTGCAGTTAGTACAAAAAACAGATAATATTTGGCAGTTGATACAATTATATGAGAAGAAGCTCCACGTACAATACAACATTTGTTGGTAGTTAATACAGTTATAGGAGAAAGCTGCAAGATACATTCACATTTATTGGCAGTTAATACAATTATTGTAGCAACATGTAGTGAAAAAAAAAAAAAGATATTACATTAAGCTAGTACTTGAGAGATATGGAGATTAATTGCAGAAAGAAATAGGAGAAATTTAGGAGGGGTATGAGTAGGAACATTCCCAGGTGAAGGATAGATAAGAGTGTAAAAGGGACTTAAGGGCAGAATGATTTTGGGTTGTCCGAATATGGGAAGGAAGTGAGCTCCATTTTCATGCAAGAGAGAAGGCCAGTCGAGATTGGCCTGGAGTGCGAAGTTTCACACAAATTTCATCATTCAAGCCTGGCTGTATAGCTGCATTAAATCGCACTTTCCACCAAAGTTCTAATTTTAATTCCCAGGGTCCTTCTAGGATTAACTGGAACCTTTTCAAGCACAAAGAAATAAAACAACATATTGTTTCTACATAATGTTTTATGTTTATATAATGCATTCTTGTTGTTCTGCTTATTGACGTGAATATTAAAGAGAAACTTGAAATGGGTAATAACAATGCTTTATTATCAAATAAACACATGAAGCAAAATGGGTTGAGGAGATGTGGTACTTGTGCTCATTTCAAGTTTATAGATGAAGGGCAATGTTTAAAGTTAAAAACCATTGATGATACTTTTTATTTAGAATATGCCTGTGACTGAAATGTGGTTTATTTAAGCAATAACCCATAAGTTCGATGTGGCATATTGAAGATTTACCTATGGTTGATGTGGTTTAATTGAGAGGGTGAAGCCCGAGTGATTAAATAAAGCCAACCGTGGGTAAATCTTCAATATACCACAACCATGGAGTCTGTTATTGCTATTATACAATGACATTATTTAAGAAAAAAATACTTACTTTTCTTAAATAATGTCTTTATATAATGCCTTGGTGGTGCCCTTCTGCATTTTTCCGGTATCCTGGGCTTTGTCTGATGTACTGCAGATGCCTCTGGGACTTGTGTTCCCATGGTTACACAGTACATTAGTGCTGTGCAAAGTAAGCAATGGAGAAAGGAAGATCGCTGTTGCCTTTTTTTTTTAAATTGAAAACAAAAAAAAAAAAAGAAACTGGGAGACTTTTAACATTCGGGAGAGCCGGGACAGACAAAATAAAAGGGTAATTAGGCAAGTTTCTATAGTTTTGCAGCATGTACCTGATTATCCTTTTATTTTTCTGTGCACCCTCTCCCTTGTTCATTTGAGGTTTTCCATTTTGTTATTTTGTTAAAAAAGAAGAAAGAAAAGAAAACATTTACGAGATATACTAATGGAAAAAGTCCGGGCGACGGAACATTTTTTCGTTGGTATATTCTTGGATTTACAATGAGCACGCTGGCTGGGATGACCAAACAGTGTGCTTGTTTTTGAATATTAATGGCCAGTCATCATATAATTAGCATATTGTGACTACTGCCACTTTTACTGTAGAGGTAAAACTGAGCATACCTTGAAAAAAAGAATCTATGAGCACAACTATGATATTAATATGCAGACTGTAAAGACAGTAAGTTGTTTTATTTCATTGTGCTTGAAAAGGTTCCACTTAATCCTGAGGGAGTCTGGGAATTAAAATTAGAATATAGAGAACTTTAGTGGCAACTTCATCTTAATGCAACTATACAGACAGGCTTGAATGATGACATTTCAAGTATTAGCCTTTTAAAGATGTGTGCTGCAGAGTTATAGAACATAAATCTGTATTTTTATATGATTATATGAGATAAAATTATTTATGGTTTTAATATAATATTTTATTATGGAATTTATGCATTTTTATATGGACTTTTTATATTCTGTAATATGTGAAATGGTTGTTATTAACTAATGAAGGATAGTGATTGGACAATTGTGTTAATAGCTGGTTGCATATAAAATGATGGTGATTGTGATATGACATAGTTCTGAGGATGTCCATTATGTTTAGGATGAAAGCACTTAACTCATTTTAATAAATCATGGCATTTTACTTACTATCTTGCAGTGGTTATATTTAGTCTTGTTGACTGCCTTGCACACACTTGAATGGCCCACTGTTGTGGCGATAACCTGTAGCATCACTGACAACCTTGGAAGAGCATTGCCAGACATCCTCCCTGTACTGGGGACCTTCATGATATCTCAACAAGTGGTCTCAGTCATCTTTCTGTATAGGATTAAGAAAGATTTTTGCCTGTTTCATGTACCACTTGGGACTGTTGGCACAATCACCACCTTCAGAAGCCATGGGAACTTCACAGGTCACAGTCTTGAGGAAAATGGAAGCACATTACATGACCACACATTGCAGACATCACATAGTGTGTGCCAGCAGGAAGGCAGCACAAAAGTACATGGAACAATCATATAGCCACATACAAAATAGTGGGGATGTGTGGTGGTATTTGGGGTGTGAATGCACTTGACTGTATGTAGTCAGTGCAACCCATATCTTGCCATTTTACTATTTTATGCTTTCATAGTACGTCTAGGAATCACAACACATCTACATCCCCACAGAGGTCAATGATCAGGCCAGGCATGCACAACATGCTTCACAGTTTTTCATATGTGTTCTAAGTCAGGTATGACCCACATTGCATACAATGTGAGATTCAGAGACAATCAACTTTAGTTTGCTCATTAACATAATTGCCATACTACAGGCCTCATAACTATATGGCAAATACATACATGGAGATTGTAATGTTCACCACTTTATGGAAATTTACTGCTCACCTTGAAAAGGATTTGGAGAATACAGACAATACTTTTACAGGCTGCACAGAGTTACAGCTGTGGTGATTAGTGTCCTAGGGGCATTGACTTGTGCGTGGAATGAGTAATTAGCATTACTGCTGTTTACCTGGCATTGTGGTGTGTTTCCTTTTGTCTGATCACTCATGGGGGTGGAATTGTGGTGTGTTTCCTTTTGTCTGATCACTCACAGGGGGGAGGGGACACTGTCTGCCTGTTGACTTGTTTTGCTATTGATATCTGCAATCTATTTCCATAGTGTTTAAATGATTGCAGAATGAAGTATGCTTGATGGAAGCAGGTGACATAGATAATATGGGGAGGTGGTTAACCAAATTCCTAAACTTGTCTGCTTTTTTTGGGGAGATTGTAAATGAAATTATATGACTTGAAGAATAATATATAGTAAACATACTGTCATGGGCTGGGTGTGCTATCTTAATGACATTAAATGTGTACTACATTATTTGGGGGCCATCACATTGGATGAATGTGACATGCTCATAAATGCCTTGCAGTGGGCCTTACTATCATGTTGTGTTGAATGCCCACAGAGGCCAATAGTACACAACACTGAACAGTGGCCATGCTGTGACCAGACCTGCTATTTGTTTGAAATGTTTTTTGGGGCTGGTTGCCAAGAGGTAGATATGTAAATAACACTTGGTTCAGACCCTGTCAAAAGGGATAGTCAGGTAACAGCCAGGCATAAACAGCTTTCACGATCCTTATGAGTAGGGGTGGCCAAATGTTGGATAGTGTGAGAAGATACTACATGAACCACATGTACAGAGGCAGTGGTATCCCTACACCCTGTCACGACAGATTTCTGTAGTGCATTGTAGATAGTTTGGTGTGGTAAAGGCACACCTTCCATCAGTTACAAGCAGCTATTTGTGGAAGTGGTGTTAGACAGTCTTGCTCACTTTAGACTATTGGGTGATGGATTGTACTGTGGTTAAAGCAGGCATCATTGAGAAGTCATTTACCATATATTTATCTTCTCATTTACTGACTGAGTTGCCTATTATTTAGTTAAAAAGAATGGAGAAATTCTTCTAGGCAGAGACTGACATCCCACTGCAGGTCCTATTTGAACATGCCAGCACATACATCTGACTGATATGACTGACTGGGCCTTCCTTGACCATGTATGTTGGGACTTTGTTGCAGATGCAATTGCTGTTAGTAGCCTAATTAGATCAACACAACAAATGTGCTGTAAAGTCATAGATCCTCCGTATCTGTCTGCATACCAACATTATCCACTATGCTTGCAGCAAAATAACCACCCTTGCACAAGATAGGATGGTTACAGGTGAGATCCTCCTACACAGAAACCACCCACAAACATGGAGAAGTTCCTGACATCTCTGCCTGTGCTGAAAGACCACTCTCTCATACATTGTAGTGGATGGGCATTCAAGTGGAACTTGCCCAACTACCGTAAGTGTTTGCAGGTGGAGACTAGTTGGTGTGCCATTACTTATGTATAGTTTAGTGCAACATGCCAGAGAAAGAACCTCTTAAATGGTGAATATGGTCATGACATTACACAGTTGGAATAACCCAGCTGACAGGGGCATGCAAGGTGCATGCACATACTGAGGGCAGTCTAGACCTGTTACAGAAAAACATGCACAGTGCAGCTGCTTCTGCAGGGACTGTGTACACTCACACACAATCTGTACAGACCTCTCTCTCCTCTGAAAACCTACTGTAGACTGGAGAAACCACCACCCTCCCTGCACGGTCTTCCTAGCTCACTGCACTCACCAGACCACACACACACACACACTCACACACACACACACAGACTCTCACACATACACACACACACACACATGCGCAGACACGCACACATGCACACAAGCACACACACACCCACACACACACACACACACACACACACACACACACACACACACACACACACACACACACGCAAGCAAATTATTTCTCCCCCATCAGTGCCCACTGTGACTCCCTGCCACTGTGGTGTTCCACATTTGTACACATGATAACAGCAACAAATTGCTATTACTTGAATAGCTTGTATCTGATGCACAGCATGGCCATTTTTTGTACAGTTAAGCACACTCTTTTGTTGTAATACATGCATCATTTTTCCTCATTGTTGTGTCTAATCTCACCCATATATGTGAAACAAACACTTTCTCTTACCTAAACCTATGGATTACAGTGCCCACCACCACCACCTCACAAGGTCAACCCCCACAGCAAGGTCCTGCACAAACTCTTCAGGGGTACCACTTTTCACTACTGGCTCCAATAAATCCTCTTTATCTGTCTGCATACCAACATACTGTGTAATACTGAACATATGGTGAATAATTTGGTGCAAGGTTCTGGAGCATAATGCAGCAACCACTGGAGGCATCATCAGCAGAAGGAGGCCTTTATCAATCTGAACATATTTTCAGTAAGTTCACAGATAGTATAGGACTGCAGTAATACAAAGTTGTATGCATTCTCTGCCATAGTCTATGGATTTTGTATAACTGTTTTAGTCATAGCTCCAAACATGTACCTAAGGAAACCACACCACATAGAACACTGATATAAGTCACACAAGTGCCATTTGTGGAATTCATGGGCACTGCCTGCGTGTATATTGATATACTGTATATTATAATCTGTCCATTGCAGACCACCTGGTAGCTGATGGCATAGAATCCATTACAATTGATGTATTACTGTCCCTGTAGTCTCAGTGAGGCCTTGATGGTGATATTGGTGCAATCAGTGGAACCAGGTAACACAGGGGAAATAGGCTATAAAATATACTGCCGCATGCAGTTGTTTATCTCCTCTGCATATATGGAAACTACCCATACTCCTCCACATCCCATAGCATCAAAAAAAGGTGTAGCATCCATGAGGCAAAAGAATGGGGCACTGTGTCCCCTGCAGCTCACTGGATTGTACCTGTAGCAAGGATTGTTAATGCTACACATACTTTGTTGTCCAAAGGAATGAGAATCTTATAAGCCTTCATATGAGGCAGCACATGTGAAGACTGTAAAATTATTGTTCTTAAAATATTTTGTGATAATTTGGAACTTTTCTTCCTGGGCATCCCCTGAAAAAGGGCTTCTACACAGTCAGACTTTCCTTTTAATGAAATGTGAATGAATAGATAAATAAATCAATACTATTCTTACCAAAGCAGTAACAAAACCAAAAACAAACCTTTAGCACTACATCTAATGACAGGTCCTCTCCTGTTTGGTATCTACTTCTCTGAAATACAGGCTAACACAGAAGGTCTTTGGCTAACAAAGTTCGCAGATGATTGCAACTAGGAGCCATAATCGAAACTTCTAATGATGTGGACATCCTACAAAAGAGCCTCACTGAGACAGATGCCTGGTGTCATAGCCATGGCCTCAAGCTCAATGCCAAAAAGTGCATTATCATCCCCTTTGGTAAAAACTCTGTACCCATGAACTACAACATAGGCAGTAGTATACTTAACACCAAAAGTGTGATAAGAGACCTTGGGACACAGGTGGAGAGTAGTCTCTCCTTTGATAATCACATCACCACAGTAGTCAGGAAATCCTTCTACGTGGCACACCTCATCACAATAGGTTTCTCATCCAGAAAAAAAGAGGTCATTGTTCCCCTCTACTCATCACTCATTAGACCCATTACAGAGTACAATGCCCCTTTTGGTATGTACCTCACAAGACATCTACAACAACTGGAAAGGCCACAGAAATACCTCACAAAGAGGATTACCGGCCTCAAACAGATGCCCTACACAGACCGTCAGAAAAAACTCCAGCTTTACTCCGGCGCATATCACCTACTCAGAGGTGATCTCTGCCTAACATACAAAGCTATGTCAAACCCAGAGCTGTTGGACATGCTCCACTTAAAGAAATCCCAATCCCTCTGAGCTACATGCTCTAGGGACCTAAACCTTGTCACTACAATAAAAAGAACATGCCGGAGGGATAGATTCCTGTCCCAGAGACTTCCCATAGTCTGGAATAAACTACCTATCTATATCAAACAAAACTCCTCATTAGCACTCTTCAAGAAAAATCTTGATGATTGGATGGGAAATAGGAAATTCACCCCGGGGATCACCTCTGTGGCTCTGCTCCACAGTGGCACAGGAAAATAATTTTCTTTGGTGGCAAAAGCCAGGGTACCTTTTTGGCTGGGCTTGTATAGGCCCCAGGGCTGATATCCTAGTACCTACCTATGAACCTATGAACTACAATAGAAATCGTATCACAAACTAAACTCCTGGGTGATAGTATAGAAGATCAAAATTTGAGCATTATGTTCTTCAACCTGTTAAAAAAAAACACCAAAAACATTGCATACTTTATTAAGGCAGTCCATGTCTCTCAGAATCTGCAAGAAAAAAACCTAGTTTCATCTTTTCTTTCTCCATCATCACCTCTTTATGCAGCCCCATTCTTATTAACCTGCACTCCACATATATGAAGAAACTGGATGTATGTTATAACAAGATAGCTAAATTCGCAACTAACCTTCCATCCAGAATACAGCACTGTGCTGTTCTTAAACAATAACACTAATCTGAGCTCTCATAATATCTCTCCTACACACAGCTCATTACTGCACACAATTTATAAAGCTGAAAAGTGTTCTTCTTTAAACAACATTCTCCAGCACTACTCACCTACAAGGAAACTGCACACAGGAAATAAATGGCTTCTAAATACTAGTAAATCCAAAAACATATCTGGTGACTCACTTTACTCACGTTATATCACTAAACTGTGGAACGACATACTGATTGTTCTACGACTATGACTAATAGAAAAACTGAATTTCTTTAAAATTAGAATCGAACAATATCTGTGCAAACCTTTAGTTTTATCTCTGCTCTGTACCTACATAATCATACCATCTGCGACCATAAAACTTATCATCCTTCATTAAGATAATCATACACACTCATCAATTCAATTGTAAATGCTTATAAGCATTATCTTACTTGTATATAGTAAACATTTGAAGTGTTGCCTTGTTTTTGTATGTATCTTAAGTATGCAATTTATTTATTTTCTTTTGTTCATGCCTACATATCCTTTTGGAAACTTTTTGTAGTTTTCAAATCCACCTGGGTAGTTAAAAAAAAAATTTAATCTCATGCTATATTTCTAATGTTTTATGTTTTAATATGTTAACATGGAGCTTTTCTTCCTGGGCCTCCACTAAAAAAGGGTTTTGCCCAGTTGGACAATTCCAGTTAACAAATGGAAATAAACAACAAATAAATAAATTTGCATTCACCACTGGATTCATTGTCATAACATTGACAGTATCAATCTCATTATTTATTTATTTGCATAACTTCGCAGCTGATTTATTATATGTCCTTACATGACCATTCTATGTCTGTCATTTGCCTCCAATCTGTATACTGTCATGTATCCTGCAATTATTTGTTATGTATTGAGTTACTTACTTCTAAATCTTGGCCTGTGAAACCACTTCATAGTAAAATAAAATGGGGAGAATATTAAAGATTTATGTATTCTGATTATTGTGTAAACTGGCCATGGGATTCAGTAAGCTCCATGTAGGCTTCTCGCAAAGCCTATGTGGAGCTTACATGTGTGAGCAGTGAAGCAAGGTTAGCAACAGTTCTAATAACATATTCATGCCGCACACTGTATTTAAATGTAAATAAGCACTGCTTTGTGGCTGGCAATACTGTTGCTGGGCAGGAAACCATGGAAAGTAATCTTTTGTACATCACAGCAGAGTCTGTTAGCATGTTTGTGCGGAATGCCACAATGATCAGCAGGGCTTAACATATACGTTTACATACCTCCCAATCTTGTAGTGCAAGAAATCTGGACAAAGCCCAATACAATGGTGGGATGATGACCCAGAAATAGGGACAGATTCTACATATCTACATGTTTAAACTTAGAAATATGCTAGAATAACAAGGTTTGTGTTAAGATACATTTCTCAAGGATTTTAAGTCTGAAGCTGAAGTTCATCCTGGTATTATGGCAGAAAACCACACATTTTATAAGATATAAGGGACAATTCTGGACATACTACAAAAATCTGGATATTTGAGAGGTATGATAAGTATATGGTCTAAACACAGTGCATGACAGTGTATACAGTGCAGAATATTGTGAAATCCCCTTCTTGGCATTCTGTATTGATGTGTAAATGATCTGTAAAGGTACATGGACTGCCATGTAAAATAAACTCTCAGGGGAAGTGTGTGTATGTTGAATAGGGGCACACAGATGAATTCTAGGAATGAACACAGGGAAAGTGGACAGGTGAAACAACCTAATGTACACTAGATGAGGGTATGTCAGTGGAAGACAGCTGTAGCAGCAATAACAATCAAATATCCATATAGTACAGTAGGGACTGCATAGTGAAAATGTGTATAATGTGACTGTCACACAAGGTGACATAACAATGTGAAAGATGTCTGTGTGAGATGAACATCTTTCATGAAGAATGCAGAGAACATCAATCAGGGATGCTATATAAAATTGGGGTAGGATACATTTTGTAAAGCTGTACAAACAGATTTGCCTGAATATTAGTGTAATCTCAGCAGAGATCTCAAACAATTGGGACAAAGGTAAAGGCTCATGGACAACATTAAATGAAGCATGCACAATTATGGACAGTATCAGAATAATACCACCAGTAATCCCATGTCTCTGACATAGCATTTGTGATTTAGAGTGATCAGAGATGGTTCTGCACAAACAGACTTGTACAACTGCTATGATATGTCCGCACTCTATGAGGGTAATCACACACACTGTCCTGACACTGTAACATCTGCTGGAGGTGTTAGGAGTTGTGTTACATACAAGGGAGTAATCAGCACTGTGGCCACATGCTGGTGGACATTCCACATGCCATCTATCCCAGGACACAGGTCACATACTATTGGTCTGATTATAGGGTGTGATATCTGCATTATACTTGGGTTGTGTGTTTTTTTCCTGATGTAATAAATCACCTCATCTTTCTGTGTCATTGCAGGTGTTGTTATGGCTGTGGCAGCAGACTTTGGTGTGTGTGGATACTGTCTGTATTATACTAGTATCTTGGAGTCAGTGATTGCTCACAATCTGTAGTCCTTCAGACAGCTGTTTTGACACAGGATGTGCATATAATTTGTGATGTCTGTGACTTAAATAATGGACAAGAAAGGGACTAGCAGACAGCCTTGATGTACTGACCTGATCATTGGACCTGAGCTATAGTTCACTTCACACATTTCAACATATTTAAACACCATGTATGTCACACAGAGGTCTCCCCACTTGATGATAAAGGTGTTTATGGCCACATCTGACAGTGTTGAGTGAATACTTCAGCGTGAACTTGCGTCAAATGCCTTGGGCTTGTCAAGTTCAAAAGGATGATAGTGTTATCATCATGCATGACCTCAATGACCTCTTTGATGACATCTAACAGTTATAACAAATGTGATGCAGCATTAAAAACTCACACAGCTCTGTTGCACACAGCTGGGATATTACTAGTGTCCATTTAGTAAAAGGTTCATGATGACATGCTGGTCTACTTCACAGATGAGGAGACCCAGGATGTGTCTATCAATGCATCCATTGGATGCTGTAGCCCCCAACTCACATGGATGCATATTGATGTACACCCTTCTACAGGAGCATAGGCTGTGTGGAGGGTGTGTTGAAGTGTGTATTCCACCATGTCAGGAAGGTGTATGTGCTGAATCACATGATAGGCAATTTGTGATGTTGTCACAACTAATTGATTCTGCATGATAGGCCTGGATGAAAATAAGACAGTGCATACTGGCTATCCTGATCTGGCCTAGGGTTTGAATACAATCTCCCATGCAAGTATCACTGAGAAACTCACCCAGCTGGGGATTAACCCTTATGTCACTACATGGGTAACCAACTGGCTCACTGACAGAACACATACTGTGAAAGTTGGTGAATCAACCTGTATCATTAGAGCTGTCATCACGCCAGGGATCTGTGCTTGGTTCTTTACTGTTTGGAAGCTGTTTCTTGACAGTTCAGGCTAAAGTATAAGGCCTTTGGCTTATCATGCTTGCTGATTCATGCATATCGGATGCAATCATTGATTCCACCTATGATGATAACATACAACAGGAGAAGATATCACAGACAAATGATTGGTGACAAAGCCACATGGTCTATAAATAAATGCAAAAAAAAGTGTCTTTATTTTGTCATTCTGCAAAGTGGAATTCCCTATAATGCAAAAATGTGCCTTTATTTTGTCATTCTGCAAAGTGAAATTCCCTGCTAATTACAGCATTGACAACAGTCCTGATATGCTGAAACCCAGGGATGCAAGCACTGAGAACACACCTAGATAACAATTTGAACTTCGACCACCAATTGTCCGCACTGGTATTGAAAGCCTATGTTGTGCACATCATAAGTCATGCCATTGTATTCAGATCTGAAAATTAAATTACAGCACTGTACTCAAACCTCATCAGAACATTAATAGAGTATAATGTTCTGTTTTGCATGTACCTCAACAGAAACATGCAGCAGCTGGAGAGACCACGGGTGTTTCTCAGCAAGAAAACACAGGAACTACAAACCATGCCATGGCATATAGGGATAGACTGAAAGCCATGTCACTGTAATCTGAATCGTATAGGATTAGGGGACCTCTGACTGGCCTCCAGGCCAGTCTCTGGAATATGGTAATAACAATGTTCCACATGCTGGTGTAAAGGGCTTTCTGTAATGTCAAGCAAGTACATAAACACACACACACACACACACACACACACACACACACACACACACACACACACACACACACACACACACACACCCTGACTTGTCTGCAGTGAGAACAGAACATTTACCTATCTAAGTACACAGACTACATAGCTCACTACTTTATGCAAGCACCATGGCACACGTCTGACTTTTACAAAGCTGTAGGACAATTTAAAGTGGATGACATCAGCAGTGCCTGCAGAAGAGAAGATGTTGGGAGGCTTGCATGAAATGGATGTGTAGGCATGTTCAAGTGTCAAAATACTGTCAACTCATGGGATTGGAGTGATAACTGTAGGATACACACTTATGCTTTTCTGGCTATAGACACACACAGTTGACTGCAGTGAGAAGAGAACCACTGCCTAAGTACACAGACTATAGAGCTCAGTACTTTATGCAAGTGCCATGGCACAAGTCTTTTGCGAGGCTGCAGGACAACTTATAGTGGATGACATTAGCAGTGTGTGTAGGAGAGATGATGTTGGGAGGCCTGCATGAAATAGACATGTAGGCATGTGCAAGTCTCAAAGTACTGTTAATTCATGGGATTAGATTGATAACTGTAGAATGCATACTTTTGCTCTTCTGGCTAGAGACACACACACAGTTGACTGCAGTGAGAACAGAACCCTCTACCTAACTAAGTACACAGACTTCAGACCTCAGTCCTTTATGCAAGTGCCATGGCAAAAGTCTGACTTTTACAAGTCTGCAAGATAACATAGTGGACCACATCAGCAGTGCATTTAGAAGCGAAGATGTTGGAAAGCCTGCATGAAATGGATGTGTAGGCATGTGCAAGTGTCAAAATACTGTCATTTCATAAGATTGGGGTGGTAACTGCAGGATACACACTTATACTCTTCTAACTATAGACACACACACACACACACACACACACACACACACACACACACACACACACACACAGTTGACTGCAGTTAGAACAGAATCCCCTCCTATCTAAGTACATTGATTATAGAGGTCAGTTCTTTATGCAAGTGCAGTAGCACAGGTTTGACTTTTAAAGGCAGGACAAGTTATTATGGATGGCATCAGCACTGGATGTAGAAGAGAAGATGTTGGGAGGCCTGAATAGGTTCTTAGCTTCATAGATTCATAGGACTTTACTAAGCTTATGGTACTGGGGCCTTTACAAGCCTAGCTGTGTAAAAACCCAAGTACACTTATTGAGCATAGTTAGATGGTCATTGCTAGCAGAGTGATTTTGTGATCAGCACCAACTGTCCCTATCCATGAGGGACATAGATGCCACACCTTGGGTGAATTTATGATTATTTATCTGGTTGTCAAGGTTGTGCTTAAATAGGGTCATTGAGGAGCCCTGCCTCACATACAGTGGGAGCCTGTTCCAGAGGACTGTCAATTGCTGGGACATACATTTGTCTTGCTAGCATGTTCTGTTTGTCACAGGCTACAATAAAATCCCTGGTACAAGTTATTCTTGTCCTATATGATTTGTGGATGTCCAGCATTTTCAGTAGGGCAGGCACAGGTCAACTCTCATTAGCCTGTGTGATACTGAGTACAGTGACAGGACTCAATCTTTCCTGTATTCTCTGAGTAGGAAACCTATGTGGTTTCATGTCTGGTGAGGTACATACATAAGGGAGCATTGTACTCAATTAGTAGTCTGATAAAGGTCAAGTACAGCAGTGGTATGACCTCCCTGTCTTGGATGCAATGCCCTTATTTATGAAGTGCACAATGTCTTACAACTATGGACACATAGTGTCAAAGTTTAGATTGCTATCAATCTGTGTTCCCAAGTCTCACACCACTGAGATTGAGGTTAGAGGGGTGCATTGTATATCATAATTAGCTGGGGTACATTTTTGCCAAAGGGGGCAATGAGGCATTTTTTGTGTTAAGTTTCAGTCTGTCGGTTTGACACCAATAATTTTTCTTTGTTATCCGTTTCTGTAATACTTTAACATCACTGGGGGACTGTATATGATAGTGCCCAGTTGACATTCATCTGCAGACTTGGTAAGCCACAGGCCATTTACCTTTGCCTGGACTTCAGAGAAATAGTTTCCAAACAGTAGAGGGCCCAGCACAGATCCTTGTGGTATTCCACTGGTAACTGGTCTACTGGTGGTGGTGGATTCCCCAACTTTGACAGTGTGCGCTCTGTTGGCAAGCCAGTTGGCTATCCATCTAGCAATATATGGGTTAATCCCCAGATGGGAGATTTTCTCTATGGTACCTGAATGGGGGATTGTGTCAAAGGCTTCAGCTAAATTAACATAGGCAGTATGTTTTGTTTTCCCTCATCCAAGGCTTTGGCGACATTATCAAAGAAGTACTCTAGGTTTAATAAGTAAGATCTATCCTTACAAAAAACAAAATGGGTCAGGTCAAGAGTGGTGAATGTCACCTATGTCCCTGTGGATAAGGTCCATGGTGATTCTTTCCATAGCTTTGCAGTTCAGTTGATGGGTGTGTATGCATGTTCAACATGTGAAGATAGTTCAAGTTCTGCATGTTACCAAACTGACATGCATTGCATATCACACAACATTTGATATTAATGTATATAGCGTAGTTGATATATGTGTGAAAAAGTACTGAGATACCAAGTTTGCAGTGCATGGGGGAGGCAACACACGGCTACATTGTAAATATGTGACATCTTGCTGGACAGGGCCTTCAGTTTGTTATGTTTCCATATACAGTTTCATGTCATGAACAGTAAATAGACAATAAACAGCACTAATGCATGCTAATACTGACTTTGCAAAACATAGTGACAAGCATCGGGTTTGCTCAATGGTTGTCAAAGCATTTGCGCATGCAAGATACACATTTCCATTACTTTCCCTGTTTGTGTCTAGTTAAGAAGTGAGTAAACATGAAGCACATTGCGAAAGGTCTCAGAGTTAGTACTGAGTGCATGAAACACACCTGCTGCTTAGCTAATGCTGTAGCAGCAGGTGTAAATGCACGGACACATTTTTTTTTGAGCCCAGATGATATGGGGTTCAAATCCAGATGTATATAATACTTTTAAATAAACAATGATAATGCAATGACATTATTCTTTATAGTGAATTCAGCATATCTTATTGTCTGTAGTTGTCAAAATGGGGTAGATAGAAAAGTTGTGAAACGGGGAGCAAGAAGGGGAAGAACAATGAGAAAGCAATAAAGGAATGTGCAGGAGGGAGGTAGGAAATAGCCATAGCTATCCATTTCTTCAACAGTAAAAACTTATAATATCTGCAGAACATTAGCGGCGGGGGGTGACAAAAATGTAATCATGTTCTACAGCAAATTAGACCGAATCAAGTGTGCCAAAAAGACACTTGTGTGAATTGGAAAGCTATGTATGGGACAATATCGTTTTGTGGGACAGGAGTCCTTTTTTAAATTCAGTCAGAGAGGAATGCTGGGTAAGGGATGTAGGTATTTTTGGGTCAGGTAAGTTGGGTAGGTGAAGAAGCAAATTCAAATAAACAAGGCAAGACACAGGGATGGTGAAGGACAAAAAAGGTTGGGGAACACCATGACTGGGGTCAGGGAGAGTACAACACAGGCTCATGCCTGTTAAACATGGAGTCATGGAAAAATCAAATTGTCACCCACTGGACTGTCATCACTGTCCCCTTACACTGTTGGTGGCTGGAGTGCTTAACATATTCTCCTCCTACATAGCATGCAGGAGAGCAGTCTGTCCATCTGGTATAAGCATACATAAATTGTGCTGTGCACGACCCTACTCAGTAACCCTGGTATCTCCCAGCAGGCGATGAAACCCCACCTCAACCACTGCTCTTGGAGGGTGCCACTGCACCAGCTGCCAGGGCAGTACAACCTGAGGGCACAGGTAATGCAGGGGCAGCAGAGGCAGTGTTGCCAGGTTGGGTTCCAGATGCCGGGCGTTGGTGCTGGAGCCGGTGGAGCATGGACAGGCTGATCCACTTGGGCTGGCCTACCTTGCTGTGCTGTGTAGCATTTACTGATTTGGTTCACATGGATGACATGGAGACATTTTAATGACACATAATAAAACATAAAAAAGAGAGATAAGGGTTGGGGTGAGAGAAAAAAAAGATAAAAATAGTACCATCATATGTGACATACAGTCCATTAATACAATTATAGAACTTTTTTATTTGAAGTATCACATTTAAGTATACATCCTAACAGATACACACTATACTACAGTTTGCTGAAAGTAATCCTTGAAATGTGCATATATTGCACATATGCGTGTTCCAGTAATACAGATTAAAGTTAACAGCATGGCATTTATGCCACTTGTATAGAGTTTAATTTAATGTAAATTAAATATTATTAAAGAAATGCAGTACTGTATAGTTGTGATTTGTGGTATTTGAACCCAGCATGTCTGACTACTGCCTTATATTTGACTCCTAAAGTTGGTTTGTACTACAGACTAATGCATGCATACTTGCTTTACAGTTAGGATATGCATGCTCAATTTGCTACAATTGTATAAAAACAGCAAACTCTATCTACAACTTTTAAAGCTACAATAATGCTTTTCTTGTGCTGCATATAAACCACTTGCTTTCCTCAGTCTCTCCATTTGGGCAGCATGAGCATGTCTATTGAACTCTATGTTGGCATTAGCTGTGTAAAGAACAGAAAAGAACAGAAGAGTATTATGCATACAAGTATTGCCTATATTTAGCTTTCTAAGTATTACAAATAATCTCTTATTGTCATACTTCCACAGTTGTGGGATGTCCACAGTCTCAAATTCAGTCAGCCAACAGTTTAGGATATCCCTTTTACACCTGTGTAGGTCATTAAAATTATGCCTGCACTGTTTTCCCATGCACAGGATGCCAGTAGCACTGTATACAGCCTGAGACAAACTAATCCCTGCCAAAGACTTGTACTGGGAGCAGGTATAGTCCCCCTGCAGATGACTTTGGCTGTGGTGCTTTACCAGGAGTCCAATAAATATTCTGGACTCCTGGACACCCCCACCTCTGTGCCCTAAACTGGGCAGCTTCCCCACTAACTCCATACATGTCTAACTCTGAACCTACAGTAAAAGAACATGACATTTTCCCACTGATTCCAGTTAGCATGTTTAATGGTAGTGTGCAAACCCAAGCAATGATGCTAGCCACTTTTGCGGTATGTTAATCAGAGAGCTGCAGTGTCAAACAGGGATGACATAAATGTTTGAAATAGGAAGGTTAACCTGACACTTGACCTTAGTTTGAGGGGTATCTGCTAATGTAGCTTAGAAATATATATACTGAAAATTGGAAATGTTGCTCAGACATAGTCAGGAATCATTCATAAATACAGCTGACATTTTAAATATTTTTTCATTTCCCATTATATTCACTCTCACTTATAACACTTTAGATAGTGGAGCTGATATGAATTACATGTATGAGGGATAAGACACTTTCATTCTATTTTCAGATATATGACTGAAGGTATAATATCTACTATATTTCTGTAAGTATAATTCTGCTATCTGGACTTGGGTGGTCTTCATAATTAAATTAGATATATGCACAACTGGCTCTATATACAAGAACCTTGTCATGTCACACGCGTACATGGTCTTGAATATAGATCCAGTCGCATATGTGTCTTATTTAACTGTGAAGGCCATCCAAGTCCACACAGCCGATATAATATCATATCATCTCCACCATCTAAAGTGTTATAAATGAGAGTGAATATAATTGGAAATGGAACAGCAGTAAAAATGTCTGTGATGTCCTCTATTATAACCCAGAACCATGTGTTTAGCATTCCTACACTTACACCTGTTGCCACAAGAATGTTGAAATAACACTTGTCTATTTTACAGTTCATTGCTATAAACTGCACTTCCACAACAATAAAAATAGGTTGCACACCCTGAACTAGAATCCAGGACCATCTGTACTCCAGCCCTACACTTACACCTACTGCTACAGGACCAGAGACTTGACATTTCCATAAATTGCTACTCATTCTTCAGTTCTCTGTGTTAACTGCCATGCAACCCCACTTAGTTTGTTTGTGTGGTGCCCAACATAATTACAGAATTAATTGGATGCATCCATTTTCAGTTATTGGCTGTCTGTGTCCTGTCTGCAGGTATTCAATGACTGTAGCTGTTGGGAAAACTTGTTACCTGCTGAGCAATGCCACTTAGTGGCATTATAAGATGGAAAGCAAGAATTACAACAATGTATTCTTTTTGACCTTTACCCTTTTACAGACACCTTATCTGCAGGTGTTCTGCAGGCGTTCTGTATGCTTTTTGTGTGGGCCACTAGTCTGGGTTTGCATACTGTTAAGCATTGCACAAATGAGATAAGCACAGCCAAACCTGACATTTATTTTCTCTATTTCCCTTGTTTGCTCTAAACCACACACAGTGCAAACACTGCCAAAAAATAAAAAATAAAAAATAAAAATAAAAGGGAATGGTAGTTGAAATGAAGAAAAGCAATTTATGACATAAACACTACAAAATGTTTCTTAGTAGACATGAAATATTTCTACATAGTTCTCGATTTGAACTCTCACTTCAGTGAACCTTCAGAACACAGTAATTATGCCTTATGCCTCTCTACCACCCAGATAGATTTGTAGCAGGGAAATTAAACCACTCAGCATACAACCAACTGCAACATCATACACAGTACTAAGAAACCACATAGTTATTTGTAGATGTATGCATTTCAGATGTAGTGCACTGAGTGATCACACAAGCATTTGACCATTTAAGATTATTGCTTACAAATTTGCAGCCCTGTCTTACCTCTCCATGCTTGTTGATCATTCTTGTCTTATCTGACCAGTAATCTGAGACATACAATCTGTAAGGCATTATATATGCTTGTTCTTAAAATGTGTGAGGATATTAAATGACAATAGTATGCAGTTGTCAACAAATGAAGAGGAGGTTGGATGTTACTATACAAAACCTATGAATTGTGTACTGCTCACTTACTTTTCCAACCCTGATAAAATTACTTCTATACACTTTGTAAGTCTAACCTGACATACACACTGGAGGTAGGGCAGTCTGCATTGTTGTTGTGTTTTCCTTCTCCCTACCAGTAATCATTCACAGTTACCATCCATAGAAAAAACACAGAGGGAGTGCATGCACTATGTTCATCTGCTATATGGAGCCAAGTATTTGTGATTCAGCAATCTTAATGAGTTCACACCTCATTTGCATCTTCACTGTGCTAACAGCCCTGAATCTACACCATAAAAAGGCAACAGTGTAGCTTGGAACCTGAAGGTGAGGAGACTTGTTTATGTGGCGAATACATAAGAGGCTATTACTTTGGATATATTTTCACAGAAGACTACTGAACTTGAGAAGGTACTCTTGCTTTTTTCAGCTATATACTGCAGATGCTGAAATGTCATTTAAGAAAAATCTGTTTCATATCTATATTAATTAGCAAATGCTACTGTTATCTGCCTGCATTACTTAGAAGTGTACTGATGGCATGTGCATGTTTTTCAGAGCATTTTACAGGTATGCATGATTCGCAATAGCTTAAAATTGAATGTCATTTTAAATCTGTCCAAGTATTTCATGGACAGTTCATTTGATAACACATTTAGTATTTCACTGCTGATTTGTTAGCAAAATGTGTCATTTGCCTGTTCTTTTGAGGGTGGGGGAGCAAAGCTGCATTTCTGTTTTGGCACAGGCAAGGATATGTTGTTATTGTTGTTCTCCCTTGTTTTGCAGCCAGCTATGCTTTGTGTGTGAATATTATATGTTGCAAACACACAATTCCTGTTGTTCATATTTGAAATAGCTTGACTGTTTTATGTTTCTTCAGTGGGCAATACTGAAACACTAACTTTTTTTGTTTTATCTAGGAACAGGGACTTTTTTAGTTATGTGATACTTATGTGTATTATCCTTTTGGTGTGTTTTAGGACATCTAGGACTATGGCACCCAATCATCTCTATCCCCAAAATCTACCCTTCAGTGACCCTGGGAATTAGGTCATTGTGGAAGCTTTTAGGTGACATGGAGTCTTTCTGTTTGAGAGGGGACATGGAGATATGCCAAGCAGAATGCAAATTTGGCAGCAGATAGCTGAAGATGTAAATGCAGTAGGTGGCCACAGTAGGACGCACAATCGGGTATGCCATAAGGCCACTGACATGATCTCATCTGCATGGAGGAGAGCAGCTGTAGTGGCTCGTATTTGGATGGGTACTGGGGTGCCTGGTACAGAGCCACCACTAAAAGCAAATGAAGAGTTCCTGCTTACTGTCAGAGATCCAGACAGCTCTCAGGAAAGTACAGAATGGCATATCCTTGATATTGGGGCTACTGTTTCTGGGACAGCCAGTATGTCAAAGGAGGAGCTTCCAGGTAGGCTTATGTATTTCAATTGTTAAATATTCTTGTATAGTAAGATATTTACATCAACACATTAGTTCTTTTTAACAAGAAATTGGTTTGGGGGGATTGTAGATTGCTACAGTTAGCAATACATTGATTGATTACACATGGGGCTTAGGTTGGACTTGTCATCAAAGTTCTTGTTGAAAGTATAGTTAATGGACATATAAGAGGCAAAAGGTTTTACCCCTGTGTTACTGTTAAGTGTGATGATGTTGTCCTTACTTTTTGCTTAACTTTTTCCAGGACCAGCCAGCATAGGGAGCATACCATCATCTGCACTGGGTAAGCCAAACATTTTTATGTTAGAGCTGATGAGCAGTTCAAAGATATATTTCATTTTTGATATTGGTGTCAAGACTGTTGTGCGTATTGTTATACTATCTGCAATAGTGGCACAACTGTTAGTTTGTTAGCATATATTGAACTATAGTAATGTAGGTATTAATTTTTTTCTGTGTTTGTTGCTTATTATCACAGGTGATCATGCCAGTGGAACTGTGGCACTTTTACCACCGAATGTCAGAGTGTTAGCAGACTCTGATGATGGTGGCCAAACAGAGGCACAGTTGAGGAGATGCAGTGGTTGAATCTGGCAATGAGGTTGACATACAGACATCCCCTGTAGTTTATTTATTTATTTATTTACTTATTTCACATTTGTTAACCGGGTTAGTCCAACTGAGTTTGCAAACAAACCCATTTGCAGTGGAGACCCGAGGGGAAAAGCCCCAGCAAACATAAGTAAAAATAAAGTGACAATATACAAATATTAAATAACAATCACAATACAAAATAATTGTAAAACAGAAAAGGTTATTAACTATTTGCATCAGACACAGACAGTAGGTCTTTTCCTACCCATTCCAGTGATTCCTCAGATATTGGACAGGAGAAGGGTGATACAATTGATCAGGGAAATGTGGTTACTACAGCTTTAGTACCTGTTGACTCTGGCTGTAGGAGGGTTTTTAGGGGTACACAGATGAGGCCTGCTGTCCTTGTCCACCTGATCCAGGTGTCTCTTTCTGTGCCAATCAACTTATATTTAATATTGTCATGGAGGCACAGGCATATTTCATAGGTCCTCCAGAGAAATGCTTAGGGTTGTAGATGTGGCACAGGCTGACATGTGTGACTGCCTCCACAGTTTTGCCAATTCAATGGATTGGATAAATGAACATTGGAATGAGCAGTGTCAGTGATGAAACATCTGCTAGGATGGGGACAACATCCTCATCTGCATAGGTCAGCCACATCATCTGCTGTTAGCC
Source organism: Protopterus annectens (assembly GCF_019279795.1). NCBI lineage: Eukaryota > Metazoa > Chordata > Ceratodontiformes > Protopteridae > Protopterus > Protopterus annectens. The sequence continues at coordinate 957,414,443 of NC_056729.1, forward strand.
AATGTAGCCATGCTCGATCATGCTCCCATAATGGCAGTACTTCCACTGTTCTGTCAGTGGTTGAGCTGTCCAAACCTAGACATGGCAGGCTGTTGTGTCATGGTCCTGGGCATCTTCATGAGGGGAGCTCATCCAGCAGACTTCAGTCATGTTCAGGTAGCAGCAGTGCATCTGACCGTAGGTGTGGATGTGCCAGTGCAATGCCTGGCAGAGCCACTTCTCATGGTCAGGTACAGCAATGATAAACTGCCACCTTTACTATGCACAGCTCATACCTGTCCAACATACCAAGACACATAGCTAGCACAGAGCTTGGCTGTATTCATGCAGACACTCATGCACCAGTTTCACCTGGAGGACCCATACAGACACACATACAACAGTTACACAGTTCAGCCATGAAGCTTAAAACTTATTTTGTCTCACTGGTCATTGGTTGTGTCATCCAAATTTCTGCCTGTTTCTCTTTCTTACTAATACACACACTCTCACTGAGCTTCCTGCCCCCCCCCCCCCGGACAACACCCTGTACAAGTAATGATAACTGTGCCATATCCTTGTTTTCTATCTTTTGGATTCAGGGATATATATGAGCTTTGTGTCTGATACTAAGGGTGTGTAGATGACTTAGTGCTTAGTATATCTGCATTTGTGATGTTGAACTGGTAATTGCACCTTTGACTTAGATTGGTCTTAGAAAGTTAGACAGTTGATAGCATCAACATTTTTTTGCATCAGTATTATTAATGATGTTGTGAGGGTCATGAAGTCTGAAACTGAAATGTGTCTCATTACTTTCTAACTTCTCTCTTTAATGATTTTCCAGAATAAATGTATGGTGCTAAACTGAGGGCATTCTGTGACCATCAATACTTTTGAGAGGTATGGCTGTGCGAATCTTTGATGCCTGAGGCCTACTACTTAATAATGGACACATGTAAGTCACAAAATTCTCTCTTGTCACAAGTTAAGGTCATTTCTGTGAAATCTCCCACCTTTTACTTACTTATACTGCCAAGTAATTACATGGAAGGATATACCAGTCATTCAAATTATTACACATAACACTCCAGGTTGAACACTTACTTACCTTGTAAATCCAGAAGTTGCAACCATTTTAGTTGAGTGATGACTGTGTTTGATGCTAGCAGTACACAGCCATTGCATGGGTAGGTAAAGGTTGTGAGGGTTTCCTGGCATCAATGTTACTATATGTATAAGCATACGAGGAAGGTTTTAGCCCCTTAAGTGGTGAGTGAGTATGCTATGAGTTGTCTCTTAGCCAATGAAAAGGCATATTGAGCACATCTGCATCTGCTTACACCCACAGCAGCTGTTGCTTCCCCCTCTGAATCCTCACCTATGTGTGGCTGTGGTGACCTTGCCAGTTTTAGTGGGATGTGTGCCCCGTCTCCTTGTTGATCCTGCTGAAGCTGTTTTCTCATGATGATGTTGTGTAGCATGGGACATACAGTGAATAATTTAGTTCATGTATGTGGATTGTACTGCCAGGCTCCCTCAGATATATCTAGGCACAAGAACTGCGACTTTAACAGCCCAAACACACATTCTATGATATTTCTGGTTTGAGCATGTGCCTCATTATGGCATTCTCCAGCAGTGTGTGTGCATTTCTGATGGGCATCTTCAACCGCAGTTCCAGTGCATAATCTGTCCCCAGTAAATGACCCCATGGAATATCCCCTCTATTAAACATCTGATACAGTTGGGAGGTGTGCCAGATATGTGAATCATGGTAGCTGCCTGGGTTGCCAGCACACATGTTCAAGATGATTCCCCTGGCATCACACATGACTTGGCAGTTAATAGAGTGGAAGCCCTTTCTCTTTATATAGAGCCTTCCCTCTTCCATGCGTGGTGCCTTAATTTTTACAGGTGTACAATGTATGGCACTTAGTACTTCAGGGTAGTGTGCTACAGGGTAAAATTCTAAGATATTTCTGGCCTTGTTCTCAGGAGTATGGGGAAAATATATGTGGCATGGTGGAGCATAGCATTCAGGAATTGATGGAGGATCCTGGATCTGATGTGTGTGACACCCCCAGTATGTCCACTGTTGGTCTCTGAAGGGTACCTGTAGCTAAAATTCTAAGTGCTACACACACCCTTGTCTCCACTGGGATGGAACTTCTGTTTGCCCTGACTCTGAGTTAAGGTTAACAAAGGTTTCAGAGTTCCCCTAATGTGTCTCTATTCACCCTATAGCCCTCTACAATTTCCACATCATGTAGATTGCAATAAGTTAAATGGGGTCTGTAAACTCTTTTCCTTCTTGGCCTTGGTCTATTAGCAACAGCAGCAACATAGACTTCAGCCTGCTGTATGTACACATGAATTAAAGCAACAACAGCCCCTAACATTGTTTCTGTCTTGACTTGTTTCCATGGCTATATTCCAATGGGTTTTGGAATTCACAGAGGAAAACAAGCACCGAGTCTACATGGTTGCTTTACAGCTTGTTGAATAGCGCCTCCATCTTGGATTGCTTGATTAGCATACAATTCAGCTGTTTATGTTGTAATTAGCATGCCACAGTGTTTACCTTGTTTGTGTGGCTTTGTGCGGCTCTACACACCATGTAGAACGACTTATTGAGTCCAAAACAGTCTGCTACCATGATCATGTTATGCCTCCCTCTGCACACAATGTAAACAGACTGTATAGGCTTTATTGAATTTAACCATGTATTTATTTATCACTTTGACACCACTATTGAGTCTTAAAGATGGCTGATCCTGTCATGTCTGGATAACTAAAATTCATTCTTTCATACATATGATCACAGATGAGGCAGGAACAGTATACAGTGGCAGGAAATATAAGCAGACTTGTCTTGTAAGTGAAGCTGGGTACTAATAAGTGAAAGTAATAATATAATTCATCTGTTTTATGTGGTTGTTAAATAACATTTAGAATAGTTAAAGAAAGAACAGGAACTGAGTTGCATATAAGCAAAGGAGACAAATTTAGAAATCATATGGAATTTAGGGCAATATGAAAGAAAATAAAAGGAGAGTATTTAACAAAGCCATCTAAAGTCTCCATCTGTGCACTGCAATTATAATAATTAATTTGGAATTATAATAATTAATTCAAGGGTAGAGCTGGAAGAGGCTCTTCACATTATGACATTACCCTTGAAAGAGCCCATGCAATTTCATTTCCTATAATTAGCCCCATTCTCTGTTGTTCCAAATCTCAACAGAAAAACAATAAACTTTAAGAAAGCATGTATCCCAAGTATCATGACATTGTATTATGCCCAATATTACAAGTATATGAATATAATACATAATAAAGAAAATGATCCAAAAAAAGGAAAGGAATAGAAAAGAGGCCACATGTTTTGTTATCTAACATAGTGTATTACTGTTTCAAGTGCACTTAAAACAGAGAATGAATAAAATAAGAAATACTGTCACATTGTTTAATGTGAATATTAGGGGTTTACCCGATGATTAATATAAATCATACTAACCTCAAAATTGTTTGGATATTCAGAGATGTCATATCCAATTGTCAAAAAAAAAACAAGTATAAAAAGGGAAAGCTGTAGATTATAGTTAATCATTACATTAGTCACTAATCACCATTATATCTGTATGTACTACCTATATTATTACAACAGATCATTAAAAGTCACTGTATGCAAATACAGTATATTGTTGTTAGAGGAGCTGTGTGCATCCACTAGATAAAACCACTCTAATACCATGTAATATGTGGAAATCGACAACACTGTTTAAATCTTTTCACAGGAAGATAACAACTGGTTAGAAAAAGTGAGTTCATCCATAACATTTAGTCTACAATGATTTAGGGAGGAAAAGTATTTGATCAGTGACAGAAATGCAGCATGCCATCATTTTAATGTCATACCAATGCAACTTACAGGACACAAAGAAACAGATACTGTTAAATGGAAATCATTTCCTTTGTATATGTCTGTTGTGTGAGCATGCAATTCTTTTTCAGAAAGATATCCTGCTATTGCTCTTCAATTTATACATGTTCAATAATGTAGTATTGGAAAACACAGAAGAATGAGTACTTTAGGCCACTACAGTTGTCTTCAGGTGCATAAAATTTAATTATAGTCACCTTTAGATCACTGCTGCTGTAGCTGAAACTCTACTGGATGGCACCCCAATGATCAAACCATCCAACCAGCTTCCAAAGCTTTAGGGCACCTTCCATACATCCTAACCATTGCCTCACATGGGGGAAACAGGATAAAATCAGTGGATAAGGGACCAGATTGTCAAACATTTCTTCCTGCTGAAGAGTCCACTCCTTAACCCATTCAAGCCTAAAATGCATTTTTTGTATTCTTCCACTTAACATCCGTAGCTCCTTATGGCATTGTGATATTCTTTGGGTCTGTCTTCCGTAACAAATTCAGTCATCAATTAGTAATTGACAGTATTAGAAAGTGTGTGTGTGTGTGTGTGTCTTTCGGCTTTTCCCGGTTAGGGGTCGCCACAGCGGAACTCCGGTCCGCTAATGATTGGCAGTAGAGTTTTACATGCTGGCTTGCCGGGCCTAACGCACAACCTTCAACGAAGGAACGCCCATTCACGCATGTCGTCACACAGCAGACGCTTTAACTGAGACTCGAACGGGCAACGTCTAACTGTGAGGCGACAACGCTACCGCAGCACCACCACCGCAGTATTAGAAAGTGCAAGGTGTAATTAACTCATTAGCATCTATGTGGTGTAGAATGTCAAATGTCTAGAAGCCTATACACATCTTGCATTAACAGAACATTTTCTGAAAAATAAACTTAAAAAGCATAAGATAAATGTAAATATTTTGTGAACAATAAAAGCTATTAAAACTGTACAACTAGTAAAGTTATTGGTAAGAAGTTAAGAAATATTCTTTACAATGATAAAAGTCAGTGCATTCATTGTCTTTTCTATAATTACAGTAACATATTATAATGTACACAAACACAAAATCATATTTTTGTAAGCTTTCAAAAACAGGTTTTCATCTCTTGAAAACCGTACAACCTAGGCATATATTGTTAGACATTTTTTAAATTCCTCTATAAGTGTATGTTCATTGAGATATTTACAGGAATATGAAAACTTATGCTTAATTGTATAATTAGCAATGCAAATAACACTGGATATCTCTCAATATGTGCAACATACAGTACAAACATCAAAGACAGTTTTCCTTAACAGCATTTAAGGTTTCACTTATTATACTGCAACAGTTTGTAAGTAACTTGATTTTTGAAGTGTTAAGTAGATGCAGAAATATTCATTATTTTAATAATTACTAGCAAACAACTAGGAATAGTTATAGTATATTGTGATGTAAACCAGCACTGATAGTGAATTGTCCTCTCTGCTACATTGGTGTAGGTCCCTCATTTATGAAATTATAAACATATATCTGAAAGTATGAATAATACGTGTCAAAGATCAATATCCCCACTGCAGGACATCCTAGACTAATAAGCTTAGTGTCATTTTGTTAATAACGCCTTTTCCTTTTTTAATACTGCCTATTATTAGCTGGCAAGTCACTTAGTTAAAGAAGCAACCCCCCCCCCAAGAAAAAAAAAAAATTGTGGACACCATTAGGCAGAATGGAAATAAACTGAATGTATACAAAAATATGTTTTAGGCTTGAGTGGGTTAACAAAATTATACTAAGATTCTTAATCACAGATGTTTTGTTATTTATTTATTTATTGACATTTGATAACTGGGAACATCTGAATGGATAATAACTACCCATTTTCAAAGGAGGCCAGATTAAGCAAACAAGTTAATTAGAGAAAGGAATTTTCAATAAAAGCCTGGGGAGAAAAGCTCCAAAGTATTACAAAACATTTTTAACAAAAATTATTTTACAGTCCTTAAAAATAATACAAAAAAAAAACAACTGTCTTAAATAATTATAACAAATTAGACCTAATATGAAAACATTTATATGACAATGATTTAATAGAAAAGTTTTAGCCAGTTTATAGACAAATGAAAGATAAGTTAGTATAATACAAACAGGAGAGGCAATATGAGGTGAGAGAAAATCAGGCTTATGGCATATTTACAGAGAAAGCCACAGAAGAGAAATTAATAGAAGAAAGGAAGTGAATGAAGAAGGCAGAGTAAGGAGATGTGAGATATGAAGAAGTATTTGTTCACATTTAGGGATATAGTTTATTCTGGTGTTGAGCAAGAACCGAGCCAGCTTTTGGCTAGTAAGACTTTCAGAATGGTTTTGAAGAATGGGAGGGAAGGTACTAACTTAATGGATAAAGATAAGGTGCTCCAGACCTCAACAACATGGTGGCTAGACAGGAGTTTTGGTCATTGGCTCATAATGACTGACTGGGAACATAGTGTACAAAATGTTGCTTAGTACTGGACAAGCAGATGGATTCTGGGCAATTTTATAAATGGTAAGATGCTGTGTATATATCAGTTGAAAGGGTAGTTCTAATTAATTTGCATTTTTAGTGCCATAGAGTGGTTGGTTCTGAAAAGGATATTTGCTGCAAATTTAGCAACATTGCTATAGCATTGTTCAAGTTTTGATTTTTATGTGAGCTGGTGAAATCTGCTGTCCATAGGGCTTCTGTGCGGCCTATTTTCAACATCAATGGTCTTAATGAGGAAGACTGTCAGGGTTGTGTTTTGTCTACCAGGGGGGTGGGTGGTAAAAAAATAATATATTTTGTTACCACTTATAGTGTCTTGAGTTCTGTTATAGTGAATTTAGTGAAATACTATTGGAATTTTTTGTTAAAGCTTAAGGATATAGGTGGTGCACTTTATCCTCTCCCTGGGGTGTCCTATAGGAGAGGAAGAAATTTAAGAGATATCTTAGCTCATAATTATTTCGCTTTGCCTATTGTAACACATTCTTTTTCTCTTAATGTTACAGGAACTTACCCTTGAGGTTATTGTTGTGTGTGTGTGTGGTTATATTGCTAGGACATTTTTTCACATTAATGGGATCCCCTTTCATTCTTTACATGTATATAATTGTGATACTGAGGTCATTATTTGTGCCCTGCAGTGTCCATGTAGTTGAACCTACATTGGGAAGAGTAAAATAAAGTTTAAAACTAGATTACAGGAACATATTAGAAGTATCAAAAAGGAGAAGATTGACAGCCCTATTGTACAACATTTTGCACAGTACCATAGTTCAGACCCTAATGGTCTAAAAGGAACAATTTTGGAAAGAGTGTCAGTTAATTTTTATTCAGAAAATGTGTATAAAGAGTTATTGTATAAGATGGCTATTTTTATTCTTAAGATTTGTACTTTATTTCCCTAAGGTCTTAACACAGATTGTAATTGGAGGTTACTGATTTGATTATGCATGTATTTTTATTGGTTAATTGTTTTATTGCTTTATTGGTGGATGTATTTAAAGTGTGTTTGGAAATACATTTTTTAGTAGTCCTTGAAGGCTGTGTTCTTAGCTGAGGTGCTAGAGACAGTAAAGATTTTTATTTTTTGAGTAGTTCCTGCCTGTTGTTTTTGGATATTTCTTCTTGCTGCTGTGGTTTTGTGGTTTTCCTGTGATGGCCAGTGAACCCACATTTAATTTACCTCATATTTTTAGAGAGGTGACTGTTGATAATACATAGTGGACAATGGATCATTTTGTTTCTCATGGTGACTATTTTGTGGAATGTGCTGGTACTGGTTGTGTGAATATTCTTTCCAACTCACCCCATATACTTGAGAGGTTTGAACAGGAGAGGAGAGTTAGAACTGAAAATCCCTTTTTATCAGTGGGACAAAGGTCTCATTTTTCTTGGGCTGCAGACTATGATGTTTTATTAGAGAAATTGGAATGTTTGTTACACAAGGAAACATCCATTTACTTTAATATGCTGTGTTTACAGTGCTATATTGATTAGATATATCACCTAGAGGTTTGAGAGTATTTAAAACCCCATCCACTCCATTTGATATATCCAGTGACTTGGACAAGAACTTTTCTAAAAGGTGGTTAGCAGCAACACATCAATGTGCCTTGGAGTGGGTTACTATTCTGCTTGAGAAAGATAAAATTAAGCAGAATAAGGTTAAGGGTGAGATTAAGTCAGTATGCACAGAACTGTCTAAATTGCTGGTTCCTGCTCGTTTTGATTCCCTGCTATTGGATATTAATGAAAAATTAAAGAAATATGAGCAGGAACTTATTGAACGGAAAACTACAAAATTAAAACAGGATCTAAATGACTATGAAGGGGTGTGTGCCTTCCTATGGAAAGTGAATGATCGGCCAGCTCTGCAGAGTGTTGCTGTAACTTCCAGGAAGTCTTCTAACTCCTCCAGGGTCGTTCCTTTTGTGTCTAATGTTTCAGGTGCTTCAATAGACGTGGAAGGTGAAGATGGTTCATTTCCTCATGTACCTCCAGCCAAGGAGCCTTCCAAGATGATTTAAAAACTTTCAGAGAAACTAGCAAACACCAGAAAAGGCATTCAATAACTGGAAAAAAAGGTGTTTTCAACTGGACACCGGAAATATTAGGGAAAATCAATTCCCTAATTAGAAAGAAAAGTGTCAGTAGTCTGCCTTATGGCACACTAGTTCATAATACTTCTGTCTTTAATTTAATGAAAACTCAGCTTAAAGTTTTGGACTATGGATTGAAGTTTGTTCCCACTGTATTACCTAGTATTCATGAACTTAAGTGTGATATTTTAGGTTAATTTGTAAGCTGCACTTAGTACGTTTTTTGAATGCAGGGCTGGGGGTTTTCAGGCAATGTTAATTTTGTAAAGATAGTGTGACTGATGATAGCAAAGATGTTGGCTTTTGCTCATGTTGCTCAGACCTGCGGGAGGATGAGAATGAGAATGTCAATGCTTACAGCTTGTTGGATACTAGAAAGGTGGTTTGTAAAAGTGATGTTATGTCTACATTTAGACTTGAGGGGATTAAACAAAATTTCAGCATGCTGAATTTTGCTGTGGAATGTGCTTATAAAGAGTTTATTCATGATAAATGCAATATGACATATGATATGACTAAATATGAATGGCAGGAGTTGCAATTCTTACCAAGAAATAATAATATTGCTATTAAACTCTCTGATAAGGGCAACAAAATTGATGTTACGAATGTTGAACAATATTTTCAGATGTGCATGTCACATTTCCAAGATAGTAGTGTGCGTGAGGAGAGTAGTATGAATGAATATAATAGGGCTGTTAGGAGTTGTGATGTTCTTTTGGAGAAAGGCCTTTAATACTTCTGATAGTGAGATGACAGTTTTTTACTGCCTCCCACCAATTCATAAAAAATGGCATGAATCCCCCTGGTAGACCTATTTTGTCAGCCAGTAAATATTTTTTTTATCAATGATTGATTTGATTTTGCATGGGTTTTTGTTACCCTGTGTTGTGAGGTTGCCATCTTATATTAGGGAAAGTAATGATTTTATGGAAAAAATATCTGACATTGAATGGTTGAATAGTATGTTCTATATAAATGTGGATATGTATAGTTTGTGCACCAATAATAGACATAATTTAGGTTTAGAGGCTGTTAAATATTTTGTGGGGGATATGCCGGTATCTAGTTATGTTATAGAACTTTTGCAGTTTTGTTTGATCCATAATTTTTTTGTGTTTAATAGTTGTTTATGCCATCAGATACAACAAATGGCCATGGTGACATCATTTGCCCCAATGTATTCAAACCTGGTTATGGGTTTATATGAGATGGAATATCTTTATCATTATAATTTTTTAAGAAGTTTGTAATAAAATATTATCATTTTATTGATGATTTAGTTTTTGTTTGTAAAGGTGGGTTTGATGAGACTGGTGAATTTTTGGATCAGTTACAAAATAATAGGTTTTGATTTTTGTTTAATGGTTTACAAGTAGGGAAACAAAGTGTGTTTTTAGATATTAATTTGTGTTTAAGTTCTAAAAATGAGTTACTGACTTCTGTACATAGAAAATTTGTGGATGGGGCCAGTTTTTGAATGGGTGCAGTTTTCAGCCTCCGCATGTGTTATCTGCACTTCTTTATGGCGTATGTATTCATTTAAGGAGACTTTGTAATAATGATAGGGATTTGTATACTGAGGTTAATAGGATGTGCTCTATTTTTTGTTCTGGGGGTTATGATTGTGAGCTGGTGAAATCTGGTTCCATTGGGCTACTGTGGGGCCTACTTCTAACATGAATGGTCTTAGTGAGCAAGACAGGCATGGTTGTGTTTTTTCTACCAGGGGGATGGGTGGTAAAAGAAGAATATATTTTGTTACCACTTATAGTGTCTTGAGTTCTGGTATAGTGAATTTAGTGAAATACTATTGGAATTTTTTGTTGCAGTTTAAGGATCTAGGTGGTGTACTTTATCCTCTTCCTGGAGTGTCCTATAGGAGAGGAAGAAATTTAAGGGATATCTTAGTTCATAATTATTTCTCTTTGCCTATTGTGACGCCTTTGTTTTCTCTTTATGTTACAGGGATTTGCCCTTGTGGTCATTGTGTGTGTGGTTATATTGCTAGGATATTTTCTCACATTAATGGGATCCCCTTTCATTCTTTACATGTCTATAACTGTGATACTGAGGTCATTATTTGTGCCCTGCAGTGTCCATGTGGTTTAACCTACATTGAGGAGAGTAAAATAACGTTCAAAACTAGATTACAGGAACATATTAGAAGTATCAAAAAGGAGAAGACTGGCAGCACAACATTTTGCACAGTACCATAGTTCAGATGCTAATGGTCTAAAAGCAACAATTTTGAAAAGAGTGCCGGTTAAGTTTTATTCAGAAAATGTGTATAAGAAAAAGTTATTGTATAAGGAAGCTATTTTTATTCTCAAGTTTGGTATTTTATTTTTCTCTGGCCTTAACACAGGTTGTAATTGGAGGTGATTAATTGTTTTTTTGCTTTATTGGTGGGTGTATTTAAAGTGTGTTTATAAATAAGTTTTTTAGTACTCTGCGAAAGCTGTGTTCTTAGCCGAGGCACTAGAGACAATAAAGTTATTTATTTTTCGAGTGGTGCCTGCCTGCTGTTTTTTGATTTTTATGATGCCTGAAGGTTAATAAGGATGGGAGCACCATAAGAAGACTTAAGAGCAGATAGGTAGTGGCAAGTGTAGTTTTAGTTGTGTCACTGAGATTGTTATTGGTTCTATAAAGTATCCCTAGATTTTGATGAGTTTTTCTTATGCAATTTTGTATATGCAAGTCAAATTTAAGATTATCATTCACTATCACTTATAATTATTTGCTATGAGAAGTGACTTCAATGGTTGTATTATCAAGTGAGAGGATTTTAAATTTTCTGTTCTCATGAGAGAGGGATACAGGGGAAAAGTAGTAATTTGTTTTTTTAGGAGTGAACATGAGTGTTGAGTTAGGAAGTCATGTTTTAGTCACAGTTAAAACTTCCTGAGAAATTTTTGGAGGTGTGCCATGTTGTCAAATGTGCTAGTTAGTGTGGAGTTATCTGACTACTGTATTACAGAGGCCTGTTGTGTGTATATGTGGTGGATGTTTGTGTGAATGTTAAAGAGAAGGGGACTAAGGATAGAGCCTTGTGGTACACCAATAATGACTAGAAGGTATGAAAAGAGGATAGAATGCCATTTTACTGACGGATACCTATTGGATAGGTAGCTTTTGAACCATAGAAGGTTGGGCTGAGATATACCTAATGAGAACATTTGATGCAGAAGTTTGCTGTGACAAACTGTGTCAAAGGCTTTAGATAAGTCTAGAAATAAAGAGGGCATTAATTTCCCATTACCTCTCGTTTTATTGACAGTATCTATATAGGTTAGAAGTGTAGTGTTAGCACTATGGGAAGGAGGGAAGCCATTGGTGTGTGGAGAATAGGAGCTCTTCCAGCATGAGATAGTTTAGCAATTGTTTTTGAATGCATTTTTCAAGTATAAGATTGCTATAATTCTAAAGTCAGTAATGACTGTTGAGTTTCCTCCTTTGTGTAGAGGGACAATGTGCGTCTTTTTTCAGAGAAGTGGAAAGTAGGATTCCTGGACTGACCTGTTTATAAGGAGTGAGATAGGTTAGGTAATGCAATAAGCTGCCGTTTTAAGATACTCACTTGGAAGGTCATCAGCTGGTTTGCATGCTTTTAGATAATTTAATAGGAGTTTTATATAGGATGTGGACACAGGTCTGAAGGTGAAAATGGATGTTGTAATACATGGCTGATGGGCATGGTTAGGATTAGATGTTGGGGAATCCTTGGCTAGAGATGATATCTTTGAAATAAGAGGTGAATTGTATAGCGGTTTCAAGTGATGCATTATTGTGAGAGGAGTTAGGTTTGATTTTATGATGGGATGTAAAATTTCTTTAATGGCAGTCCAGAAATTTTTAGGGTTGTGTTTAGTATTATTCTGAACGTTATTATAATATATTTTTCTCTTCAATAATTTGCATTTTAGTACAATTGTGAAATATTCTGAAGTTGTCAAGATATTGTGATGTTTTATATGTTTGTTATTCTTTCCATATTTTTTCTTTATCCTGCAGTAATACTCTAATCTTTTTGGATATCCAAATTACATTATTTGTTTTTCGTCTCTTCCTTCTAGGGGGTGCAAGATTATTTAGGATATTCAGGAAAGTTGTACTGAATTCATTTACAGCATCAACTAAGGTGAGATTTTTCAGAAAGTTCCAGTTAAAAGATGATATGGTAGTAATGAACATTTCTGGGTTAAACTTTGAAAGTTTGTGTGTTGTTTTATAAACATTCTGATTAATGGGTTGTGTGAGATGTCTTGTACAGATTGGGAAATGATCACTGAGTGAGTCAGGCATTGTACCTGTGGTGGTGTATTTGTTAGGGTCTGATAATAAGATAACATCTAAGAGGGAATTTGATGTCTTGATATAATGTGTGGGGCTATTAATTAATTGTGTGAAACAAAATAAGTTCATGTTCGATGTAGGGCAGTTAGAGTTTATGTTGACCCAACTGGCATTCACATCATCTAGTTGTATTTTTAATATGAAATTGTTATGAATATCCAATATAGGATATCTTCCAGCATAGATGCATTGTTGCTAGGGGGGATGTATGTAAGCAATAATACCTGACCGGTTGTGGTTCATGTGTAATTAATGCCCACCAAGGGGTGTTATGAGCCTCAGGGGGAGGGTACCTACAAACCCCTGGAAAGGCAGTAATTGCACATTAACACAGACCCTGGAAGGGCATTAATTGTACATCAACACACACCATGGTGAGCATTACTGTGCTTGGAGAATGAGCTCTCTGTAAAATTGTTGTGTTTTACTTACTTATTTTTTTAAGTACTGTATTATTTTTTATATATATTTCTGTGGTAAAATAGTTCCTCCGCCTAATGTTTTAGACTTTCTGTAGTATATGTTAATGGTGTTGGAGGAACCATTTTATATAAAAATATAAAAAAAAGAATATAGTACTTACAAAATAATGAAGTAAAACAGAACAATTTTACAGAGAGAACATTCTCTCTCTCTCTCTCTCTCTCTCTCTCTCTTTCTCTCAAACACAGTCTCTTCTGTTTTCACACACACATACATATACACACAGTTTCCTTTGGTTTCATACTCACATTCACTCGCACAAGCATAACTCTCACCCTCTTAGTACAAAAAGTTTGGACAAAGTTAAAAATAATGGTGGGGACAAAGCCCCAAAAATAGTGACAAATTTTAAATATTGCTCTTATAAACTTCAAAGGTTCGTAGAATAAGAGATCTTGTATTACAAAGTATTTTCTGAAAGACATAAAGCCTGAAACTCTCTCTCTCTCTCTCTCTCTCAACCTCACACACAGTCTCCTCTGCTTTCATACATGCATTCACTCACACAAGATCACTCTCACACTCAATCGATCTCTCACACACACACAGAGTCTGTTCTGTTTTCATACACACATTCACTCATACATGTACACAGGAGCATTAACACACTCATATACATACATACACACACATACACCTTTTTTCTGTTTTTTTTTTTTTTTTTTACATGTGCTAAACAGAAAAAGTGCTGACTAGTGAGCATAACGTAATGGTGGCCATTCATTTTTTTTTTGCAGTCTGAGCTCCACAGCAGTTTAATAAGCTGCCGTGAAGGAGTGGACTCGTTTTTCAGCAGGTATTACTGTACATTAATACCCTACTGGAGAACGTTTGTTCTTCAATCAGGGTGCTGATGTACAGTTTGTCCAGTCTCTAAAGAACAATAATACATATTTGTCTATAATTGTTCAATTTCAAGAAATTAATAAGAAGTTCTGCTGAATTGAATTTCAGTATTGATATATGGTAAAATCTGGTAGTTGTTGGGAGACATTAAATCAATACCACAACCTTTCCTCTTTATACAGCCATCGCAGATAATATTATAGCTAGGAGGTGTAATTTCACAGTTGTTTATACTGGGTTTAGGACAAGTTTCAGTTACAGCAAGAATATCAGGCTTATGTTGTGTAATCCAGGCATGTAGTTCAGCAATTTTATTTCTTAAACTTCTTACTTTTATGGCAGTAAAAGTTAGATTACCAGGAATGGGGTTGACCGTTGTTGAATCACAGCAGTGTGTGGAAGATAATTGTCTTGATGTTCCCTGCAATTAGTGGGGCTATCATTAGGGTGAATGTCTCCTCCTAAAATGATTTTAATATAGTGAGGAATTACTGATAGTTGTTTTTGAAGAGTATTTTTCAGTGTAATTTTGTTTTGGTTTGAGTTGAAATGGAGTTAGTCTGTATTTGGAGTAAATGTGAGGGACATCATTAAACAGGTGTGGTGCGGTGCATGGAGAGTGAAGGGAGGAGGCATACCTCTCAACTGTCCAGAGTTTTGCAGAATGTCCAGAATTTTGGTTCTTATTTTTGGTCTGTTCCTCATACGATTTGTGTTTTTTTGGCAAATCATTAGGATGATCTGAGGATTGAAGTTACTAAATAATGACATCCATGTGAGTTTCAGACTTCATCTCCTTCAGAAACTGTACGTTGAAAAAACGCTGGTACTTTAGCAATTTTTTTCAGTTTTTAACACCAATATTTAAAATATGTCCCTATTTTTGGGGCCTTTGTCCCCCCATTTTGTTAGGCTTTGTCCAGACTTCTTGCACTAAGAGGTTGAGAGGTATGGGAGGAAGAATAAACAGGTGGTCGAGGCAGAGTTAGAGAGATGTTGAGAGCAATTATAGGGTTGTGCTAAGAAGAGAGATGACCCAGTAGCAGAAGAAAAATAGAGGATATGTTGAGGAGTAGCATGATTAAATAAAATATCTGTATGTTATAGTTATGGGGTAGTGGGGAAGTAGGGATCAAGAAGGAAAAAGAAGATTCAGGGCAGAAGGATATTTAGTGGTAGTAGAGTCTGAAAGCTGATACATGGTAAATAGGAGAGATATCTTTTCTATGAAGAATGGCAGGTTGTCCTAGTACTTTTTCTGGAATGTATGGAATAGAGGGGGTTTAAAAGCCTAGAGTATGAGGATGTAGTTAAAAAGGAAG
This sequence comes from Protopterus annectens, assembly GCF_019279795.1. NCBI lineage: Eukaryota > Metazoa > Chordata > Ceratodontiformes > Protopteridae > Protopterus > Protopterus annectens. The sequence goes on from NC_056729.1 coordinate 957,429,976, forward strand.
AAGTGAGGGTTTATTTGGGAAAAGTAGAAGATACAATGTGGAACAGATAGGTGCTTTTGTGGAGGGTTGTGACTATGAATGAATATAGTGCAAAGCAGCATGCTAGGGATAAAGGTGGATGGGAATGCTGCTAAAAGCTAAAGCCGAAGTTGTGAATTAGAGTCACAATAGAAATGTACATTTAGGAAGCATAATAGGAGTGTAAGAGGAGGAGAGTGGGAAATAAGGGTACGGGAGGGGAGGGAAGTGAAATTGAGTGTAGCAAGACTGAGCATAGAAAGCTACCACCCTCAGGTCAAATTATAACTGACTGTAATCAGTTTATAGACAATACACAGCCATTAACAGAGAGGTATAAAGTAGAATGCAGAAACCTGTCAGTTAGGAAGATTTTGTAACTGACATCGGCAATGTGATCCATTGGTCAAGAGAAAGGACAGATGCCAACATAGTAAGTGGTTCCTAGAGTGCAAGGGCTACTACATTATACAAAGGCAAAATTCTCAGTGAAAACAATTGGGAGTTGGCCCTTGTGGCAGAGTTTCAGCAGTATCATGGTCAGATGTAGTGACCACAGTCTCTGAAAGAAACTCAAAGAGAAAAGAGAAAAATTCTGCTAAATAATCATATTATTTTGAGGCAATAAAGATAATACTTATTATAAACATTGATGGAGGAAGGGCCACAGTGAGTCAGAGCAAGAGAATATGGGGAAAGTATAAGAGTGGAGAGATGTTTAAAAGGGTCTGCTTTAAAACATTTCATAATGTTGAATTTCAAAACATTGAGACCATAACATCGAAAATGGAAAACACTGAAAACTCAAAACAACAAAACCTCAGAACACTGAAACTTTGTTCCATAAGATTAAAAACTATATCGCACATGTAAATAACATCCCCTCCAGCTATAACAACACCAAACTAACAAACACACTTTTTACTACATTTCTGCAGGGGGGCAAGACACCCTGCACCCCCCACACCCCCTCTAAATTAAATATACCAACTCCTAGATTGCACTACAGTGGAAAAAAGTATTTCCTAACCCCACTGTAACACGATCACCATACAGAATGTAAACATTTGGATATGTTGCTTTAATGGAAGTTAAGTTAGTGTTTTGAGAAGTGCTGGGAGAAGTGAGCAGGGGGGAAAAGTGTTTATTTTGCCAATCTGTACATGTTTTTAGGCCATACAAATAAGTGATTTAGACATTGTTTCCATTCTGTATAGTGGTCACAATACAGTGAGGTTAGGAAATTAACTTTTTTCCACTGTAGTGCGATCTTGGAGTTGGTATATTTAATTTATGGTGTGCTTGCTCCCCTGCAAGAACATAGTAAAAAGTGTGTTTGTTAGTTTGGTGTTGTTACAGTGGAGGGGATGTTATTTGCATGTGCATTGTAGTTTTCAATGTTATGATGCACACTTTCAGTGTTGTGAGTTTTTGTTGTTTTGGGTTTTCAGTGTTTTGGGATTTCAATGCTATGGTCTCAGTGTTTTGAATTTCAATGTTATGAAATTTCAATGTTTTAAAGTAGACCCATTTAAAAAGTTTATAAATAGGATCATAGGATCATAGGAAGTTGCTAGGCTATTGGCCCTGAGGCCCTTACAATACTAGCCAAGAATTTAGCTCATGTTCTGACAAGTCAGCACCCGATGCCTCTGTCCAGCAGACACACAGGCGGAATCCCAGGGGTGTATTTTGTGTTCCCATCCAGTTATCCAGGTTGCAATTAAAAAGGGTTAATGAGATACTCTGCTTGACATGGAGAGGGAGTCTTTTCCACATAATGTGGAGTCTCTGGGAGACAAATCTGTCCCACCAATAAGTCCAATTGATGTCACAGACCAGGTTGAGTTCATGCTTGTGGGTCACTTGAGTGGAGCTTGACTTGAGGATATGCAGCAGTCCCATCAAGGTTGGGTCTGAGATTGCTCTGTATGCCAGACAGAGGTCACCTCTGAGGAGTCTGTCTGAGACTTAGTAGAGGGACAGGACCTTTAGCCTATCTGTGTAGGGTAAATATTTGAGGTCTTGGATTGTACTGGTGAGGAACCTCAGTGGTATCTCCAGCTGATGCATTTGCTTTGTGAGGTACATGCTGAAAAAGGCATTGTACTCAATAGTGGGTCTTATAAGGGAAGAATACGGGGATGTTATGACCCCCTTGACCCTGGATGAGATACGCCTACTAATGATGTGGGCCACACTGAAAGCTATCCATACAATGGAGGCAATATGGTAGTCAAAAGTCAGTTTGCTATCAACCTAGGTGCCCAAGTTCCTCATGACTGATTGCATGCTTAGGACCTTGTTTTTAATGTGATAATTTTTGGGGACATCACTCTCCCCAAAAAGGATTATGGTGCATTTTATGGCATTCTGTTTGAGGCCATGTTTCTGGCACCAGTTATTTGTTTGGGTGAGACCCTCTTGGAGGATGTCCACATCACTAGAGAAATTGGTGACAGCACCCAGCTTGCAGTCATCTGCAATCTTGGTCATCCATAGCCCATTGGTTGGGTTCTGTACCTCAGAAAAGTATATCCCAAACAACAAAGGCCCCCAAATTGATCTCTGACGTACACCACTTATTACGGGTCTACTGCTTGAGGTGACTTTCCCTATTTTGACTAGGTAGGTTCTATCAGTGAGTCAGTTTACTACCCATCTGGTAACATATGGACTGATGCCTAGTTGAGAGAGTTTAGCTATTTTACCTGAGTGGGGAATAGTATCAAAGGCTTTGTCCAAGTCAGGGTAGGTGGTGTGCAGCACCTTCCCTTCATCCATGGCTTTGGTGACTGTCTCAAAGAAGTCCCCCTGATGAAATGAAACTGTGTGGGATTGAGTGTTTGTAGGTTGCCAATGTTCTTGTTAATGAGGTCCATGATAAACTGCTCCATGGCCTTGCAGATCAGGCTAGTTAAGCTGATGGGTCTATAATTTCCTGGATCAGTGGATGCTCCACCTTTGTGCAAAGGGATGACGTGACTGTCCTCCAATCAGCTGGGATAAAACTGGTACTCAGGCTTTGGTTGAATAGGATGCCTAATGGTGATGCAAGTTCCTGCCTGAGTTCATGTAAGATGCAGCCTGGGATGTTATCTGGTCCCATGGAGGCTGTATTGTTTGCCTCTGAGTGGGAAGTGATGACTTGCTCTCTAGAGGTAAGGGGAGGGGGCAGGTGCTTGGGATATCCTGATTTACTGATGGGGGGCAGAGGGGTGAAGTTTTCACTGAACCTGTTTGCCAGTAAGTTGGCTATATCTATGGCATTTGTGCATGTGCTGTCCTTGACCACCAGTTCTGAGCAAATCTGAGTGCTCCCTTTAGAATGCAGACATATGTGAAGAAGGCCTTATGATTGTCTTTAGTAGATGTGGCCAGTTTGCTTAGCAGGATTTCACTAGTGCTCCTATTTCTTTATTCACGCTAAGGAGAGATTGCTTCCAGTTAGGCACCTGCTCCTTCTTGGTCCTGGACAGCAAGTTTTTCCTTTTATTATAGAGTTTATTTATTGAAGATGTCCACCAGACAAGTTTACTCCTCCTTGAGGAGGATGATTTCATCCTGTCAGGTATTCCTGATTCCATGCAGCTATTTAGATGCTCATGCAGTACTTTGGTGTAGGTGTGGCCATATGTGCCAGTTTCTGTGGAAGGGGAGGGTGCTGTGAAACTATTTATGTAAGTTGAAAGTAGGTTAGCAGGAGATATACTGATAGATAACCACAGTAATACAGTGTATATATAGAGCTGTAAATAGCAGATTATCATAACATAGCACTACACTGTTAAGTACAATATAAAACCATCATTAAGTAAACATTTATGGGATTAATCAGTATATCAAGCAAGTGTTATATGTATACCAAAACACTATTAACTGACATTGCATACTTGTTATAGGGCACAGGCTCAACATATATAAAGCTTATCTGATATGAATGAAGTTAATAGAAATACAACACACTACCAAGGTCTATTCATTGTTCTACACAGTCTTAGAACAAATAGAAATGTAATAACATAAAACACATACTGCATTATGAAGAAAGTTGGTGAGTGAGTGAAAGATGAGATAAAAGGGAAAGGTTATTTAGCAATATGTTCTACTAAAGTGAACCGTACCACCCTCAGGTCAAATTATAACTGAGAGTAATCAGTTTATAGCCAATAAAAAGTAATTAACAGAGAGAGAAGCAAAGATTGTCTTTCATATCCTACCTTCAGAAACTGCCAGACAGGGAGACTAAGTAACTGGTACATACAGTGTAATCTACTGGTCAAGAGAAAGGACAGTGCCCAACTAAGAAAGTGGTCCTTAGAGTGCAAGGACTACTCATTTTGAGGGGGGGGGGTTGATAAAAACTACTCATTTTTGGGAGGGTGTTAAAACTAGTTTTCAGCACAGGCAGACACATATTTGACTATTTAAAGTTAATACACAGCAATGTACTTCAAGTTGAATTTGCTTTCATTGTACAAAGATAAAATTCTCAGTGAAAACATTTGGGAGTTTGCCCTTGGGGCATAGCGCCTGCATTACTGGGGTTATATATAGTGACTGCAGGCTATAGTGCAAAGACAAAATTCTCAGTGAAAATGTTTAAATGTTTAGGATTTGGCCCTTCTGTCAGTGCTCCTGCAGTATTTGGGTTGGATGTAGTGGCCACAGGCTATAGTACAAAGATAAAATTCTGAGTGAAAGCATTTGAGCATTGGCCCTTGAGGCAGAACTTCTGCATATCAAGGTCAGATGTCATGACTAGAGGTTATTGTACAAACATAAAATTCTCAGAGAAAATGTTTGTGAGTTAGCCTTGTGGCAAAACTCCTGTAGTATCAGGGTAAGATGTGACCACAGGCTATAGTACAACGACAAAATTCTCAGTGAAAATATTGAGAATGGGACCTTGTGGCAGAGCTCCTGTAGTATTGATGTCAGATGTGTCCACAGGCTATTGTAAAAAGGCCAAACTTCTCAGTGAAGACTTTTGGGAATTAACCCTTGTGGCAGAGTTCTTGCAGTATCAGAGTCCAATGTAGTAACCCCAGGATATTTCACAAAGACAACATTCAGAGTGAAGCATTTCAGAGTTTGCCCTTGTGACAGAGCTCCTGTAGTATCAGGATCAGAGGTAGTGACCACAGGCTATTGTACAAAGGCAAAATACTTTGTGAAAACATTTGGGAGTTGGCCCTCGTGGCAGCGCTCCTGAAGCATCGTGTTCTGATGTACTGACCGCAGGCTCTGCAGAGTGAAGGAAATGTTTTTGTAGTGGAAAAATTAACCACTGATTTCCCATCATTATTATTATTATTATTATTATTAGTAGTATTCACATTTTCATATTAATATTTGTATTTCCACAACTGCGAGACCTTCATGTTATTGAGGGGCATAGACTTAAATGCCCTAGTGGAAGAAAGAAAATTAGGTTGTCAATTTGAAATTACAGTTCACTCTACTGGAGATACTGGTAGCTGTTTGCTAGTAATTCTAAAAATATGAAATATTTCCAAGTTTGCTTAATGTGTCAAAAACTGGGTAGCTTACAAAATATCACATGACATCAGATGAAGCCTTGTATGATTTTGAAGAAAACTATAAATGATATTTACACATGACATTGCAAATCTTGACAGGTACTCAGGGTAATTTGTATGCAAATAATCGAAATTCTTCATATTTCTGTAAATACCTTAGTAAGTATGCACATAGAAAGGGTCTTTTGTGGTTATATGAAGGCTTATTCCTAAATAACTAAAGTAAGTTGACAAAATACATCTGCGTTGTACAGTTTCTAAGATATGACACTTTTCTTGTGAAATAGTGATAAAAATATCATTCTGGTTTTGTATGCATTGATAAAAAACTGAGACTTTACTGAATATTTTCAATGCAAAGAAGACTTTTTTTACTGCTAACATTTCTGTTGCTACTAGTGTAATAGTTTTTATTGTTCTTAAAATATTTATATTTCTTTGTATTATGCTTATTTTAATTTTTCAAATCATTTTTGTGATGAAAAGCATTTATTTTCAGGCAAAAATGTATGTTTGAGGCACTATTTGGGCTTTTTAGTTGCTGTCACTAAATGTTTCACCTCAGAAACATATTTTAGGATATATATTTGAAAAAAATGAACTTTTATTTCAGATGTTTATGCTAGGGGCTTGAACATTTGGCTTTGATGGTTGTCATAAGATCCATTAAAGTCCTGTTGAATATGTTAGTGACTCTGCTGAGCTCCTCTGTCCACTTGAAAACACCTTTTGGCTGACAGACAGCACTGGGTGCTGTTTCTGCATGAGAGTTATGAAAGGTTAAGGCTAGTGTGCTTGGCTGTTGCCACTAAAAACTTTTACCTTGAAAAGCAGTTTTTCAGTCAGGAGGTAAAACAAACTCTACTGGGATCTGCCCTCTGCATGTGAGACTCTTTATGTGACTAGGATATGAACATTAACCCTGGTAAAATCTATAAATCCATTCCAGAGCTGCAAGAAGAAACTAGTTGTCCAGGAAGCTTGAGTCTTCACTCTAGTGTCCTCTACATGTCAGACACCAAATGAGTGTCTCCAGTGTAGTCGTCATTTGTTCTTCAGATCACTCATCTCTTGGACCTTCTGATGTTTGTCCTCAGGAAAAAGAAATAAGCACTGGGAGGCAGGCACTCACTTTGCAACTGTCCAGCCTCTGTTTGCTTAAAATGGACCTTGCTGGCATCAGTGAAGAGACCAGGGAATGCTTCTTCACTGAGCAGCTCTGAGAAGTTTCATTCACAGGGAAGAGGCAATCATTTTAGCCCCATGTTTTCTGGGGGAGGGGGTTCAAAGTAATAATTATTATTCTTGTTTGGGCTTTGCTAAGGGTTTATTTAGAATCATTCAGACTTTAAATGCCAAAGCTTCTCCTCATGAAAAAGGGAACATATTTTTTGGTCTCATATACTAATTCCCAGATTGAGGGACAGGAATTAAACTTGGACTGCTTTTATCAAATTTTCTCTCCACAGAAGGGGGAATCTGACTCAGATTTATATTTTTTTTAGAATCCCCTCCTGTGGAGTTGTATTCTTCTCATACTATTTACAGAATGAAGGAATTGTTTCAACGTGAACAAAAAGAAATACCATAATTTCAACAAAAATATCTGATTTGTTACAGGAGGATTGCCATCCCTTAATGAAGCTTTTGGGGCAGTCTGCAGTTTGACTGAAAGTTAGCCATCTGCTCTGAGAAAGTCTAATGCATTATATAAAGTGTCCCAGTCCTACAAATTCCTTTTCTCTAACCAAAAGTCAGATTCTGCATTAATTTCTCTGTCAAAGTCAGCTTCTGCCAAACTCCTTATGGCAAGAAGCTTTATCCATTCTGGCAAACTGGGAAAAGCCTTTAATAGATTTGGAAAGAAAGTTCTTTTTCCACCTTGGACTTCAGAATAGTAAATTGTCAGGCTCACCTGTCTAAACTTCTGGCATCTTATGACAACATGAGGAAATTGTTTATCCCCCTTCTTGAGAAGTGAAGTTAAGTTTCACAGATGGGGTTGTGGGAGTCACACATACTACCTGGATCTCTGTGCTGAGGGGGGTCCAGGAAATATGGTAAAAAAAAATAAAAAATAGAAGGACAGTTGTCTGTCTCCAGTAAAATCCTTCTTCCATTTCACAGATATTTTATTTGTAGATTTTTAGTACAAAAACACAAATTCTGTAATACCTTCTGTGTCTTAGGTAACAAAACACTCTTTAAAATGTGCGTATGACACTGCTAATCCTGTTAACGAAGCTGTTGCTACTGTATCTGTGATGAAGAGATTTGCCTGGTTAAATTCTCTGAGTTTACTAGAGGATGTCAAAGCCAAAAACATGAATGTTGTCCTGCATAAACTTCTTCCACAGCTGAGATCCTTGAAAGGTTTGATGAACGGAGAAAGTTAATTCAAGGGAATGCAGAGTTTTCTCAACCCTTCTTTCCAAAATATTATATCAGTTCAGGTCCTGAAGTTTTACCACCATAGCAACTGACTTCATCCTGCTTCTCTCATGCAAGGCAGTATGGTGTGTGCAAGTTGCCTTAAAGTTTTGGAAACTGGCCATCTGGTCCAGTCCTTGGCATCATGTTCCACATAACTTAGAATACTGCAGCAGTGATTTATTTGCACACTTATTTTTATGGTAAGTGTACTTATACAACTGTACTCTCAGACCAGAAGAAGATGTTATTCTTTGCTGGTAAAAAAATTATCACTTTAAGGTTTTTTGTTCTGAGGGACTTTGTTAATAGTGGATTGCATTTGTTATGAAATAACCCTAAACTGGACAAGTCATTTCTGAACTGTGTTATAAACATTGCAAACTGTTGAATTTACATCTCAAAACAAATTAATAAGATCCTTAAAATGAATTATGAAAAGACTGGTATGTAGAGCTGTGTTGAAAACATCCCTATACATGCAATACAAGTCATAAACTGGAGAAAATTACCCTTTCCTTCTGCTGTCAAAGTTGCTGGTGTGTGTCTCATAGTTAGTGCTAATTTCACCACTTTCAAAATTTAAAAGTCAAGTGAGCATTACTCTTGTCTCTCTTTGAATATCCCACATAGAAATCCTTACATTCTGTATGACTTCAAAACTCATCTTTGCGGGGGGCGTGGCCAAGGATGAACACAGGATAGCAGCAGATTTCTTCAGCTCCACCAATTTCATTACACTGACAGGAATTAATTACTTAAAAAATTAATTTTTGAAGTATTTTTCTTTCTAAATATGTTTGTTTTATATAGTTCTTGAACTATATCTAAAAAAGAAAGGAAATCTTAACAATATTCCTGTCAGAAATCACTTTGGAAATTTTCCTGTCAGTTTATCAGTCTGAAATGAGTTCCAGTAAGACAAATTCTCAAGACTCCAGCATCAAGAAAGAACTTCAGTCTCTGATAATTATAATCCAGCAACTTACTGCTAAGATGGATAAAATGGATACTAAAATAGACACCTTCATAGAAAAACTACAAAACAAATAGACTTGTTACATATAGACCTGCAACAACAGAAGATCCAGATGACAGGCATAGAAGAAGCTGTGAATGACATGGAAAATAGAATACAAGAAGAGGAAATCAACATTGAGTTTCTGCTGAAACAAAATACACATTTACAAACAAAGCTGGATGACCTGGAAAATAGATCTAGGCGCAATAACATTAGGATTTTTGGACTGCCAGAAAATATTGAAGGTAACTATATTACTTCTTTTTTAACAACATGGCTCCCTAAAACTTTAGACTTACCAGAAGCATTCTCTTTTGGTATCGAAAGAGCACATAGATCTATAGCTAATACTAACTCTAACAAAAACTATCCTAGATCAGTTATAGTTAGATTTCTATCATCTTTTGATAAAGAGATGGTTCTTAAATCTGCTTGGGCTAAAGCTCCTGTTAAGATTAATGAAACAACTGTGCGTTTTGACAATGACTATTCTTCCATGGTAATAGCTAAAATAAAAGTTTTTCTGCCACTAATAAGGGAGCTTAAAAAAGCACAGTTTAAAACATACCTTCTGTTTCCTGCCAAGCTTAAAATCTTCCTTCCAGATGGTCCTAAAATTTTCGATGACTTAGACTCTGCTTTACTGTTTATCAAAAAAAATAAGATTTTGGATAAAATAGAAGAAATGGAATGGGCTAGTCCTTCATTAAAGAGACTGGCAACTGAAACTTTGTGGAAGACTTCAGAGAAGAAGAAGAGACTAAAAAACAAATGATTTGTTCTATGTTTTTTTCTCTCATCATTTTATTTCATTATTAATCTTTTTAAATATAGTTCCTGCATTTCCAAGAAGCAACAAATATTTTGAAAAAGATTTATTCAAAGTTATTCTCTGTGTGCAAAGAAATGTTTTGTTTCATAACTAGTCAAAATACCTGGAGATTTAATGGCAAGTTGTGATTCAACTGGTTTCTCTTTCTGAAAAGGAGAAGTAAGGTCAGTAATTTGATACATTTTTTTCTTTATCTTTTTTCTTCTTCTTTTCTTCTTTTCTTTGTTTAAACAATGACATTCTATTTAGATTATGTAGTGGGTAAAGGGTGAAGGAGGGCAGGAAGAGAAGAGTAATGAAAATATGATTAATAGAATAATAACATATTTATTCCTTGTAAAAAGTTTATATGTTCTTCAAATGCTATTCCTAATTATACTTTCTTGATTATACTGCTTATGCTTGTTTGTAAATAATCTGTCATGCTTTAACTAATAATAATTAGAACTAAATAATAGTAAATAATATGTTTTATTTGTAACTCTATTAATATAAACAGTAAGTAATATTCCGTTGTATATACTTCTTATAGATTTCTCTTACATTTTTTTTATTTCTGCCTTACACCCTTTTACTTTCTACTCTCTTTTTCTTTTCTTTATTAATATATAGAAATGCTTTTGATCATATAGACACAGTAAATAATAAGATTTGCATAAAAATTGAGTTGGGACAAAAATATTGAGTTTTATTACTTATTAATAATTTTGGGCTTAATTTCACTTACATAGAAGCTGTAATAACCTGCAAAATACATTGTGAAGGTTTTGTCATGTTTAGATGCATTTACACTGCTAAATGAATGTTTGTCACTAGTTTTTAATAAGTTTCCCGCCAAAATGTTAAGAGAGGCAATCTGGGATGTGGGCTGTCTCATGCACAGTGTCCATGAGCTACTTCAAAAGCTTCAACTCTCAGAATTCTCACAGAGAAGCTAAAAGTAGCTAGTCTCACCTTTGACCTAGATATCACACTGACACATCACAGATTCAGGGATGACACTCTACCAAGAAATAGAAATGATACAAATGTGACTATGTGAAGGAAAATGAACTCTTTAACATCTAAATGTGAGTTATTTTATATAATTACTTAAATATCTATGTTATAATTCATAAAATATGTCAGTTATAATGAATTTAAATGATACAGTTTCTTGTAGTAAGTAAATGTCTTATTTTAGAAGGCATAGAAAATGAAACATTTATTCAAGTGTTTTTGAAAATCTACTTAACAGCAGCTTAATAATCAGTGTTAAAAACTTATGTTCCAAACATATACATCACTATAACTCATTTAATTCATCTGATTGACAAGCATAAATAATTTTATAACTCTATTCTGGAAGAAATTGTCATGTGATATATTTTAAAGCAGTAGTATAGCATGGTTGTAAAATCTGGTTACTAAAATGTGTTTGCTGTGCATTATTTTGTATAAAGCAGACAGATTTATTGTAGGGACAGCAAGTAAGATAATGCAAAGTAAGGACACAACTCAGTGAGATCAGATATATATATATATATATATATATATATATATATATATATATATATATATATATATATGTGTGTGTGTGTGTGTGTGTGTGTGTGTGTGTGTGTGTGTATATGTGTGTGTGTGTGTGTGTGTGTGTGTATGTGTGTATGTGTGTGTGTGTGTGTGTGTGTGTGTGTGTGTGTGTGTGTGTGTGTGTGTGTGTGTATGCATATGTATATATATATATATATGTATATGTGTATGTGTGTGTGTGTTTGTGTGTGTGTGTGTGTGTATGTATATATATATATATATATATATATATATATATATATGTGTGTGTGTGTGTGCGTGTGTGTGTATGTGTATGTGTGTGTGTATGTATATATATATATATATATATATATATATATATATATATATATATGTGTGTGTGTGTGTGTGTGTGTGTGTGTGTGTATATATGTATATATATATATATATATATATATATATATATATATATATATATATGTGTGTGTGTGTGTGTGTGTGTGTGTGTGTGTGTGTATGTATATATGTATATAAGTGTTTCTGAGAATCTGCATAACTATGCACTATGATTTATAACAATTTCTATGAATACAATATTTTATTCTATTGACAATAATGAGTTTGAGTAAATGCTCATATACAAGCAATTCAAGGTTTTTTTTTTGGAAGCCGTTAATTGCATTTACACAACAGAAAATAGATGCATCTTAATATATGTAATGTCTGAATCATATTAGCCAAAGTTTTTGATTTAAATGAATGTTAGAACTTATTTTTCTCTCCTCTTGATTTCTAACTTCAAGATTATTGGAATGCTATTTGAACACAAGTGTTTTATATTACATGGATGTATATAGTAGTATGAACAGTTTTTAAAAAAAAAAAAAAAAAAAAAGGTTTATTTTAGTTTATATGATGCTGTTTTACCAAATGTGTAGTCTTGTCTTGCTAGATAATTGAATTGACAACTGTTAACCTCAGTTAAATATAACTAGTATTAAATTGATAAGGTGGTAGCTGAGGTACTGCTGCTTAGGGTAGGGGGTTAACTTGAGTGGTAAATACTACTCTAAGTTGGAGTTTATAACTCCAGCTGGATGCAAGGTTTAATCCTTACATTATTTTCACTTGTTCATTGTTATTTGTATATAGTTTTGACATCCACAATATATTTTGTACATTCATTGTCACTACAACCAAAATTGAATCCTATACGAAATCCCATAAGAGATTCAATAAATACAGCTATATTTAAAGGTACACCTAAAGGAGGAGATGTAACATTACTTATCTTGTTATTTGTTATTTTGATCATAAGATTCTTAAGTTTTAAAAATGCCAAATTACATCTTTAAAAGGGATTTCTTTAAACATTAATGGATTGAATAATCCATGTAAAAGGGCAAGCCTAATACGATACACTAATTTACATAAGGCCAACTTAGTCTTCCTGCAAGAAACCCATCTCTTGAAAAAAGATATTGATAAACTAGCCACAAACAAATATACAGTATTGGTTAGTTCAGAGCACACTCAGAAAAAAAGAGTAGTGGCTATTTTATGGAATAAAAGTATGCCCATTCCTAAAACCATTAAGTCTTATCAGGATGACAAAGTAATGTTTTGTATGGTTACAATACAAATTAATGGGAAGACTTACACTTTAATTAATGTATATTGGATACCTGGAATTGGTATTAATACAGTGAAACATCATCTTGATAAGATCATATAATTCTCTATAGGAGATATTATTTTAGCTGGTGACTTTAATTGTATACTACATGAAAGTGATACTACCACTATAGGGAAAAGAAGAATTACATCTAATGCAAAACATTTAAATTATTTTGCTAATTCTTATCATTTGAATGATATTAATAATCAGATAGATTCAAAATCATTACTATACACCTTTTTTTCTAACAGATACAAAACTTATTCAAAAATAGATAGGGTCTTTATTTCTAACCAGATGGCAACAGATTTAATTAATTCCAAAATCATTTCTTGTCCTATATCTGATCATAATTCAATTGTTTTTGAATTCATGATAAAAATACTCATAATGTTCAGATCAAAAGGATACCAGCATACTTAACTCAACTAAAAGACTATAAAGAATATATACTTTCAGAAGTAAAACATTTTTAGACATAAATAATACTCCTGAAGTCTCCATTGTTTATGTTTGGGATGCCTTAAAATCATATCTATATGGACAAAGTATCAGATGGTATAATAATAAAAGGAAATCTTGGGATAAGGAATTGTTAGATATTCAAAGTAAATTAGACTCCTATAAACATAATAATAAAGAAAATATTATAGACAAGAAAGTTATTGAAGAAATAAACAAACAAAATGAGAAATACAAAGAAATTTTAACTCATAAAGTTAAAATAACTTTAGAGAAATACAAGTTTTTGTCTTATTCAATAAGCCCCAAATACTTACATAGACTTAAAAATAAAACAAAAAGGTTGAATAAACAAAACCATATCAAAGAAATCTTTTCTCTAAGGAAAAGAAGAATGTTTCTAGTATACCAGAAATACTAGATGAATTTAGAAATCACTTTCACAAAATTAACCATAATAACATTAACATGGAACCTAAAGATAAAATAAAGGAGTTTATAACCACAAACATGAATAAAAAGCTTAATAAACAACAGATTAAACTATTGGACAAAAGTATTTCATATACAGAGGTTATCACACAAATAAATAAGCTTAAATCAAACAAATCACCGGGTAATGATGGTATTATACCAGAGATATATAAAATCCTTTCTAAAAGTACATATTCATTAATGCATAAGGTTTTTATTTTGGCCCAAACTGAGTTAATAACCCCCCCATCTTGGCAATATACATTTATTTCGCCAATTTTAAAACCTAATAAAGTTCCAACTAGATGTTCTTCATATCGGCCCATCTCATTACTTAATGTTGATTATAAAATGTTTATGAGTATCTTTGCTGATAGATTGAAGACAATCATTCCGGCATTATAGATATAGATCAGACAGGCTTCATTGTAAATAGAAATACTTTTGATAATATAAGAAGAACTTTAACATTAATAGATTTTGCAAATAGGAAAAATAAAGATTTAACACTTATTAGTCTTGATATAAGTTCAGCATTTGATTCAGTAAGTTGGGACTATCTGTTTACCTTAATGAAGTGCACAAACTTCTCAGATGCATTTGTAAATCTAATTGAGCATTTATACAAAGGAACGTTGGCTTATATTAAGGTAGGAACATATGTTTCACAAAAATACCCATTCTTAAAGGTACAAAACAAGGATGTCCACTTTCTCCACTATTATTCACTTTAGTAATGGAGCCTTGGGCTAATTTGATCAGAAACAGTACTGACATAGAGGGTTTTGAAATAGATAAAAATACAACATCCAAAATTCAACTTTTTGCAGATGATGTTCTAATTACATCAGCAGGATCTAATTCTTCTATGCAGTCTCTATTTGATAACATGATGAATTTTAAAAGTATTTCTGGTTTAATATTCAATGAAGAAAAAACTAAAATACTACCTATATATACACGAAAAAATATTCTCATTAGTGATTTTACTAAATATATACCAATTCAGGTCAGATAACTTATTTAGGTATATTACTATCTAAAGATATTAAATCTATTATATATAATAATTATAATACCTGTTTTCTTAATATACAAAATCTTTTTAATACCTGGAATAATATGCTTTTTACTATGGAGGAGAGACTTATAATTATTAAAATGATAATATTCCCCATGATTTTATACTTAATACAATCAATAATACTTCCACGTACAAAAATAATTTTCAAGAAACTGAATACACTAATGTTAAATTTCCTATGGGCACCTAATAGACCTAGGATTGCATTAAAGAAACATACTAATAGCTGGTCTCAAGGGGGTATTTCTTTTCCAGACTTTAATTTATATACTATCTCTTCTATTGTAAAAGTTATTACTTTATTAATAGATCAGTCATATGTCACAAAATGGAAAGATTATTGGGAGCTAATTAGTATGCACTTCATGAAAATCTCCTTAACACATAAAAATATGATTGTAAATAACTCCATGTTATGGTTACTAAAGGAATTTTGTACTTCACCTATTACACCTAAACATATGGTTTGTTACCCATTAAATATTATTATTAGTTATCGCAACTTTATTTTCATGCACCCTAAGTATAGGGCATGGAATTTTATTGTATTCCCTATAATGTATACTCAGGGTATGCTTTTGTCATCTACTTCTGAAGGAACTCATTTAGCTATAGATAATGATCTAAAGTACTGGTATCAGTTGATATCTGATAATAAAGTTAAAAATCTAGATTTTTTAAAACAAGAATTTGATCTAAGAGAAACTTGCTGGTTAGAGATTCAGACCTTTAGACAACATCTCATTAATAAAATAGATCTAATGTCTATAACAGTTAAAGAATCTATTCCAACACTGATTGATTACTTGATATTAAATTTACAACATAAAGTTTCTGATAAAGGTAAACTTTCATACATACATAAAATTATCAGACAAGAAACTTTTTACAGTGTAGATTCATACTGGAATTATTTCACTTCTATTAATGGGGACCTACCAAATCAACAAGATAAACAATATATATTGGAATCTGCTTATAGAACTACGTCTTCCATTGTCTGGAGACTTTATACATGGAAAGTTTTACATAGATCTTTTTATACACCTTTGATGATGAATAAAATAAATAATAAAGATAATTTATGTAAGAGATGTAATGTAGAAATTAATGCTGACTGGGCTCATATGTTTTATGACTGTATAAAATTGAAAGAATACTGGAAGTCAATTAATGAATTTTTGCAGGCTCTTTTACAGATAATTTCATTATTTCTAAATCTCTTATATTATTCAACACACCTGTACCTCAAAGTGTTAAAAAGGTTAAGCTTCCCTTGTTATGGTCTATTCTAGCAGTGGCTAGGAAAATAATAACTAGAAATTGGATTTCAGATACACCTCCTTCGTTCAATGAATTTAAAAATGTTATGAATATAGTGTGCCATATGGAAATAAACACAATTAGGACAAGAATAAATAAAAAACATCTTATTATATTGTATGGGATAATTTACAAAATTTTTTAAAAAAAATTTAATTTCAATAGCATGGTATTTTAGTTTAATTAATTGATCTGATTGTAGTGGATGTCTTTGTAAATACTTTAGTTGTTTTGTTGAATGTTATAATAATACCTATTTTTAATTACTTGTATAAAATTGTTATGATATTTTTCTTATATGTTAAAACAATAAACCTGTTTTGAAAAAAAAAAACTCATCTTTGCATAACATGCTTTATCCAAGAAGTACATCTTTCGGTAAATCCTTATTTGTTTTCCAGTTTATGCATCATAAATATACATTATTTTTTCATGTTGAATAATATTGTCCCTGCTTCTTCTGGTGTGATGTACCATGCCTACATATAAAGTGAGCTCCCACTGTCCATTTACCTGACATCTGCTTTTCCTGTAAAAAGCCATTCTGACCAAGTTGTATCAGGCCTGAAAGGTCCAGCTCTAGTCTCTTAGCTACCAAGTTAGCCAGGATTTCCACATTAGGTTCTATCAAGAAGATAAGTTGATAGTTGTTTGGATGAAGTGGATCCCAGTAATCTTTAGACAAGTTAGTTATTCTAGTATTTCTCATATGAGGACGTGACTGACCTTTTCTAATATTTTAAATGGACTTTTCAGTTATACTTCTAGTGATATCTGAATTACAAAGCCATATTGTCTATGTTGGTCAAACACAAGAAAGACCAACTATGGCTAGGCCTTTCCATGAAACTGTCACCCAACCTTGGCCGTTATTTTAGTTTACTCTACCTCCAGATCTTCCTTATCTGCTTCTTTTATATGATTTATCTTTTGTATATTATTTATCCGTTGTTTCCTAACTTGTAATTCTTTAAGTGTTAACTTTCTATTCCTCCCCTTCTGCCTGTATGTTTGCTGCAAATGCTGTTCTTTGCCCCCCCCCAACTAGTCTGATGTTTTCTTTTTCTTTTTTATTGTTACTGACTATTCCTCTCTTAGTATCTTTTAACCAGTCTCAAAAATCCTCATCCATTTAGCTCTTACAGATCCCTTTCCTTATTTTATCTGTTTTGTCCACACTGGCTGTTATGAACTCAATATATAAGGGGAGTAAGATTTGATAAAAATCATTCTCTTATTTCTGTGTGGGGAAAAAAAAGGTGTTTTGAGTTTCCTGAACTGCTACTAAATCTGTTCTAGTGTCTTGTATTTTAATATCCATAGAGAACATATATTGCATTTCCTTGGGTTACTTATTTCTTTGTACGTTTATTAAACTTTCATGTCTCATTTATTTATCATGTCTTATTTATTTCTGTCTTCATTTATTTATTCCCTTTTAAAGGGATCTTTGACTAAAGATGTCACACAGCCTAACAATGTAAAAACACCCAATTCATCCCTAAGGGATGAATATCTAACATTAACTTTTCTGCTTTAACCACTGATCACCCAAAAAAAGAAGTTATAACCCTTTAGTATCCATTTTTTCAGAGCATGTTTCAGTCATTATTTGGCACTTCTTTCTATCCCATATATAATTTCTGAACATTATTTCTTCTGTCCCATGTTATAAAAGTTATATGCATACTTTACTTCTGATCAGAAGGTCAATGACTGTTATTTATGAGACTAGAAATATTCTGGATGTTATAACATTTCACTATAAATTTTGACTAAAAGGTACAGCGAGTACATCTTAAAAAAAGGTTATAATATATCATACACCGATATTTTCTCATGGAGTTTAATTTAGTCTTTATCTATAACTCTTAAAGCTTATATCTGGCAATCCAGATTCATGTTTTTGGTACATGCTTATCCTGTGCATCACTTTAACCATTAATACTAGTTATGTCCTGTTATTGATTGCATCAGTCAACATCATGAACGTGCTTCCAATGTCTTCTTATGTCAATTTTCTTTTTGGAATCTGTAGTGATTTCCATGCCTTTACTAGCCTGCTTACCTAAATTGACACCTTTCATTGTGGAAATTATCTGCACAGCTGTAAAGAAGAAGAGAAAAGCAAAGGTAGTAGCCAGGATTCAGAGAAAGTCATGGCTACAAGTAATAAGGCAGCATTAAAAATAACTTGCTACAGTGATTTTAGAAACCAGTGATTCAGAGACACATTATACGCAATTAGGAAAGGCCTCATTATCAGCTAATTTGCATTTCGCTTAATTGGTCAATGATTGCCTCATGCACTAATAGGCCTTTTCTGCTACCATTGTTATCACTGTTGGTGGCCAATGCACAGTATTTGCACAGGCACCCCCTCATTCATTCTCCACATACGTATGCACATCCAAATACACACAAAGACACACAAGTGCATGCACACACACGCAGACACACACACACACACACACACACACACACACACACACACACACACACACACACACACACACACACACACACACACACACACACACACACACACACACACACACACACACACACACACACACACACTGACATACCTCTTACAGATTTATAGTTATATTCTAGGCTAATGACCGCCAGGACCTTTATAAGCCTAGCTGCTCAATCCAACCCAACAGTGTCCCCTTGCAGCATGTGCATCTAAATTAGAGGAAAATGTTAATTACGAGGGGTAGGTTACAGAAATATGTTAATTAGGAGGGGTAGGTTAGAGGAATGTGTTGGCAGGGTAGCTTAATTGGGGAGTACTATAACTTACTGGGAGGTATCTTAATTATGGAATGTTTACCATCTGCTTTTGTCTAGAGGAGACATGGGGGCTAGCCTTCGGATGAATTTATGATTTTCCATCCAACGTTAGTTATAGAATGTTTACTGTTGGCATCTGCCTATGAGAGATATGGGGGTCAGCCCAGAGATTAATTTATGATTTTCTATATAATGGTCAAGGTTGCATTTTACTAAGTTTAGGGATGGAGTCTGCTTTGCATGAATGGAGAGACTGTTCCAGAGCATGGGGATCCTTTGAGACACATACCTGCCTTGCCCACATGTTCTGTTTATGTCACAAGCAAACTTTAATTCTCTGCATGTACTGTTTTTGATGCTGATGATTTTGTGGATGTCCAAAGGCTCCATCAGGACTGGATATAATAATGCCTTATATACCAAACACAGATCTCCTGTCAGCAACCTGTGGGAGAAAGAGCACAGAGCCAGGGCTCTAAGGCAATCTGTTTAGGACAATGTGTTAATACCCTAGATTAACTTGGTGAGTAACCACGGTGGGCTTTCCAACTGTCACCTAGTCAGGTTCATGCTGCAGGAGGCATTGTACTCAATGATGAGTCTGATAAGAACTGAGCAGAGTGGTACTTTAACGTACTTGGAACAGGATGACATACCTTTACCCGTATTTATACATTGCATGACATAGAATGATTTTCTTGCTACCTTGGCTATATGTTGGTCAAAGGCCAGATTACTCTCTACATATGTTCCCCGATTTCTAACTACTGGGTAAACTCTTAGGGGTGTCTTGTCAGTGGAATAATTTTCCTGGCTGGACATTTTCCCAAAAGACACTATAATGCACTTCTTTTCATGGAGTTTTAATCTGCAGATTTGGCAGCATTTACTTGTCTGCATTAGACCCTCTTGAAGGATGTTGATATCAGAGGGGAATTTATGTTATCTCCCAATTTCCAGTTTTCTGTGAACTTGGTCAGCCAGAGGCCTTTGACATTAGCCTTGACCTCTGAGAAGTAGATACCAAACAGGAGAGGACCCAGCACACAGCCCTGTGGTACTTCACTTGTGACCTGCCTCTTGGTGGAAGTGGTCTCAATAATTGTGAATTATTAGGCCCTATCTGCGAGCAAGCTGGTAATACAGTGAGTTATGTATGGATTTTTGCCTAGTTCAGTTTGTCTGCCCACATTACCTGAGTGGGATATTACATCAAATGCCTTAGCCAAATCTAGCTAGGTGGTATGCACTGTTTTCCCTTTATACATTGCTTTGATTACCTTCTCAAAGAAGTCTACAGGTTAAGTAAGCATGGCCTTCCCTTGACAAAACCAAACTTGGATGGGTCCAGTGTCTGTAGGTTCCCAATGTCTTTGCTGATCATTTCTATGATAATTCATTCCATGGCTTTGCATATGATAGTTAGACTAATGCATCTGTAGCTTTTGGAGTCAGTTGATGGTCCATCCTTGAAAAGGGGATAGCCATTGCCATCACTTGATACATAGCCAGGATGATGTCAGATGATTCAAGTGGTCCTGACAGGTCATATTTCAGGCTATTTAAGAGGCAAAGAGTGATATTACCAGACCCCACTGAGGCTGTGTTTTGGCCTTAGTGAGCACACCTATAAGTTGTTCCCTACTGTTAGTTGAAGGGTTTATGCTGTTGGAGATTTCATGGGGGTGGTGGTGGTGGGGGGTGAAGGCTGAAGTTTAAACTGCATTTACTGGCCAGCAGATTTGCTATCTCACTCTGCTTAGTG